>NC_056730.1:543944924-543984924 GCF_019279795.1 Protopterus annectens | reverse complement strand
AAGAATCCCTGCAGATGTACTTTAAAGAAGCAGCAAATTGCTTCAAAGTGTAGTCTATAAATTTCCCAATCGGTTCTGTTATACCTCCTTGCCCAGATACTATAGGTCTGAAGTGTAGGGGGTCAAGACCTTTGTGTGTTTTCGGGATGCCAAATATTACAGGAATTCTTGGCTTGGCAACAATTAAAAAATTATACAATTTTTCATTAAAAACCCCTTGCAAAAGATGATCATATAAAATGAAAGAAATTCTTGAGTATGCCATGTGTAACTCATTCCTGGACACCTGTTCATACTGCTCCGGGTCCTGCAACATCCGTTCAATGTACTGAATATAGTCTGAATTGTACATCAGAACTAAACCCCCCCCCCTTATCTGTTTTCATAGCCCTACAGCTATTACTTTTGAGATCCTTGATTAAATTCATCTCATTCCTACTAATATTATGGGGGTCATTTCTTTGCTTATTATTGTTAATCATCCTGATGTCTTTTTCCATCATTTCTTCAAATATTTTGACTGTTGGATCCATAGGTGGGTTAAATGTACTCCTACTTGAAAGCTCCATACTTACAGGAAGTTCCCATTTAAAATAAAGCATTAGGTTCAGTTGCCTACTAAACATTTTTAAATCTAACTCCTGTTCCATCCTGTTAGAAAATGCTGGTAGTCCCTTGGTGAATAAATCAAAATGTTCCATTCCCAAACTAATACTGGTATAACTGTAAATCGAAAAATTATTTTCTGTTACCACTGTAACCTTATTTGAAACATTCATGCTGGCCACAGCGTTGGTCGTGTGTGGATAGCTCAAAATGGCCTGCATGTCCTGGTCTACTTGTTCCCCCACCCCTGAAAAAATCCGTCCCTCCCCCCCCTGTTTGGGGGAAAGTGAAAATCCTGGTGTAAGGAACCTCTATCCTTCTCTGCAAACCTTTGGTTGTATCTTGGTGTCTCATATGGCATTTCTGTTCTGTAACCTCTATTAAAATTTCCCTGTGCACCACTATTAATGCTGTTATACTGCTTAGCTTTAAATGGCAGTGGGTAGGCCACCCCTTCATTGTATTCCTTTAAATCCCTCTCTAATTTGTGTATTTTACGGTTAAGAATTCTCAAACAGTGTTGGTCAACTTCCTTAAAAATATTATCATAACTTCGTTTAACAGAAACAAATCTTTCATTGTTAATTAAACTGTTGTTCAAAGCCTTTAAATCATTTAATAAGACTTCTGCTTTTGTTTCATATTCTTCCACCATAACCTCTAACATTTCTATACCAGCACGATTAAATACACCACACAATTTCTTGTAGTAATTAGAGTCCTTTTGCACATTGTTGGGAAATTTGAAACACCTTAGTCCCTTTGGTATTCTTCCCACATTAACACACTCCTTAAAATAGTCAATTTCCAATTGGTTTGCTTTAAAAGAATAAAGCTTGTCACGAAGAATGCTAAAATCTTTTTCAATGCCAGCATTAATGTCAGAGTTACTGTTTAAATTAGTATTGAAATTGACAGTAACTTCACGAAACCAAAATTGCTGACCAGCCCATGCTCCAAAATCAAAACGCTTCTCCTGAATTTCTGATTCATTAGGCAGGACATTGTTGCCCTTACTGCTATCATTACTGTTTCATTTTGAACCTGCCTGCTGATTACAGGTTCCCAGACAAGCACCACTGTCAGTTTGTTCATTGCATTCATTGTGAGCGGAAGTGCGCCTTCTCTTTTGCTCTAAACCCTGCTGCTGGTTACCTGGAAAAACTGTAGGTCGCTCAACACCACTGTTTGACACAATACCCCACTCGGGCATCATAGATAAGCTATCCAGCCTAAATATAAACCCCTATGTCACAAGATGGATCACAAACTGGCTCAAAGACAGAACTCACAGAGTCAGAGTTGCTGGAGCCATGTCAGACTCGAAACCGGTCAAAAGTGGCGTCCCACAAGGTTCTGTCCTGGGACCTCTCTTGTTCGGTATTTACTTTTCTGAGGTACAGGCCAACATGGGAGGACTATGGCTCACCAAGTTCGCAGATGATTGCAAACTGGGCACCATAATTGACTCTTCAGCTGACACAAACATCCTTCGAAAAGGTCTCGCAGAGGGGGATAACTGGTGCCAGAGCCATGGTCTAAAGCTAAATGCCAAAAAGTGTATAATCATACTCTTTGGCAAAAACAATGTGTCCACAAATTACCACATAGGTGGTAACCCATTAAGTACAGTGAAAGTAATTAGGGATCTGGGGACCCAAGTTGATAGCAATCTCTCCTTTGACAACCACATTGCCAAAGTGGTTAGAAAGACCTTCTACATAGCCCACCTTATCATGAAAGGATTCACATCTAGATCAAGAGAGGTAATTGTGCCCCTTTATTCATCCCTCATCAGGCCCATCATAGAATACAATGCCCCCTTTGGGATGTACCTTACCCGACACCTGCAGCAATTAGAAAGACCCCAAAAGTACCTCACCAGGAGGATCAAGGGACTCAAACAGATGCCATATGCTGCTCTGTTAAAAAAACTCCAGCTCAACTCAGTTGCATACCGCCTACTTCGAGGCAATCTATGCTTGACATATAAAGCTATGTCTAACCCAGAATTATTGGACATGCTCCACCTCAGTAAATCTAAATCCCTTAGAGCCATGCGCTCGAGGGACTTGAACCTCAGCACAGAAATAAATAGAACATGCTGGAAGGACACATTCATAACCCAGAGGCTCCCTTCACTCTGGAATAGAATTCCAGTTCATGTTAGGCAGAGAACCTCACTGACTCTCTTCAAGAAGAATCTTGATGAGTGGATGGGGGATCGTAGGTTTGTCCCGGGGATTACTTCCGTGTCACTATTAGACAGAGGCACAGTAAACTAAACTTTAAAAAGGGCACAGTATACTCAAATTAAGGGGTGGCGTAAGCCAAACACAATCGGGCTAGGCTTATAAATGCCCCAGGGCAGATAGCCTAGTATGAACCTATGAACCTATGAACCTATGACAGTACCACTTTGACTGAAGGAATCCGGTTAATGGCCCCATGTGAAACACATGTTCACCTTTACATGTTTAAATGTTGGCTTTACAGCACAGAGACATTAATTCCACAAGAAAATGATATGTGCTACAGTAGGACGTGAACCAGGTATGCCTTTACATTAGGCGGGTGCTCTAACCACTACACTATTGGTGTTCTGCTTCATTTATATGTATACCCATGGTTCATAGCTACCCTAACATATGCCTCAATGCTTCACTTACACAGCAGGCATCCATTCTCCTGCTGGGAAAACCACAGTACTACACATGCGCCGTTCCCTATTCCCTACTGCTCTGGACCCGTGCTGCATGTTTACTCACTCCAAGGATATTCAGAACTCCAAAGCTTATAGTCCTGGCAAATAGATGTGTTTGCTTGTCAGGGTGTTCATGTGGTCATCCGGGTTTAGGCTTGTCCGACTGGAGACTGGAACAGCCCTGTACCCATTTGAAAGTCAGAATTAGCATGTGGACAGAGTTAGTCCCAATGTCAACATTCTACCTGTGTTTACAGATGCAGGGGTTTGGACACCTCTGACCAGATTATTATGTCAGCACTACATAATACGGGGTGGGGGGGATTCCACTGGTGTTTCCCTTCACATTTGTTATGACTGCTTTATTGTGACCATGTTCATTCATTCATATTCATATATATATATGTATATATATATATATATATATATATATATATATATATATATATATATATATATATATATATATCTGTCTGTACATACACATACATATACACCTACATACCTATTTACATTTCCCATACAGTTAAATGTACGCCGCACATCCCCACTGCCTTTACCTCCCTATATCTGAAGGATATTTTTCTGGCCATAACATAAAATTAGCAGCCCTTGCAAGGCTTGGACCCAGAAACAGATACACATTAGTCACTGGTTTGACCAGTACACCATCCGTGGTACATTCTGCATGGATGGCAGTTAGGATATATGACTTCACTACAGGTATTCAACAGTACTGGCAACAAATGTGACAGTTGGTTGGTGTACATATGTGTACGGACCTCTCAACCACTCAGGAACTAATTTCAACAGGGACAAGGCAAGGACAAATCAGGGACAATCACAGACACTTTTACAATATTTGTACTATTAACTTGAAACATGTTGACAGATTCAGAGCATATGTATTAATACTTATTTTCTGAAGTTAAAAACGTCTATTACTCTTAATTATTATCATTATTCATTCAAGTGTCATTCAACACCTTTCCTCCGAAGGTCACTGGTTTTAGGGGGGATTAAGAGGCTGGCCAGTTATTGTGCAAATGCTCTGACCATTGGTAGGGTTGCCACATTTTCATATGGCCAGGATGGGATATATTCAGGACACACCCGATTTTTCAGGCCAACACATACCCACGGTCAATACAGGGTTTAGAACTTTAATTATTTTCGTAGATGAGAGCTTATTCTTGTAGCAGTTTAGTTGCTTATTCTGTTTCTTGTAAGATTTACTTATTTTACATACAGAAATAACTGTTTTAGGCAACTGTTACATGAACTATGGTACATCGTTATTTCCTACAATCAAGGGACATTTGCCATTGTATCATTCTTAGTCAGGACACACCTACCCAAACAGGGACTGTCCCTCACAAAATGGGACGGGAGCTACCCTGCTTACGTCAGCGCCTTAATCATCCTATATCCAACTGCCACTATGCAAATGTGTAAAGTATATTTTCTCGATAATTCATGTGGGGAGCCGTGCATCATGGTCAGGTGTTTAATCCCGGGTAGTAGGTTCTACATGACCGGCTGAAGGGTAAATAGTCTTGTGAACCACTACTGCACATACAACTTGTGTCCAGATGTCTACAGGACTGGACATTGTGTCGTGATACCAAGTCTGATGTTTACGCAGGATACTTATCCCATGAGGGATATCCAAAAATTGAGCAAGACAATAACCCTCTATTTTTTTGAATTTATGAAAACGTGATACAATTTTACACACATGGGATACATAGTTTGCAATCCTGACACTGCCTAGGGTGCGACTGCCTACTAGATATGAGTAGTGGTCACTATGTGCAGATATGGCTGTGCCAAGCTATCAGCCCAAGTATGGCTGGATTTGGTGGACGTTTAGGAATGGGGGGGGGTTGTGTGCTGTAGAGGGGATGGTGGGTATTCAATTAAGCATCCAGGTGTGTTTTAGTTGGATGACTCAGTTCTGTCCAGACCATTATGTGGGTATGTGCCGGTGACGTTTCTGTACATGTGTATCGCACATTTTAAATTCATATGTTTGTGTGATTGTGTTCTACAGTATGGCCTGTCAGGTTGTATTGCAGATGTGTATGTTTGTTCTTTGTGTTTCTTTCTGATTCACCCACTGCTCCTGCATACACTTCCAGTTCACCTATTGTGCATCCAGCACAGTCTCCACTTTGTGGATTATTACATTACCAGTCCCCCCCGCACCCATATTCCACACACTCCATCCATCTCTTCTCTGGTTGATGACCCGTGGCATGGACAAGGGAACACACTGCATACATTACATATCTCTGGTGCCTGTATGGTTGTGAGGACTACCCTAGCATTTTTCACCTTCCACATGCTGTACATCACGCACATAGGTACACGCAAATACTTATCTTTCATGACATGGTAGGTAGACCCAGGTAATACCCATTCATCTTTGACCCATCCTGACAAGGACAGCTTAGACCACAAATGGGCAGATTTTGGCCGAATGCTCTGACCATTGGTAGGGTTGCCACCTTTTCATATGGCCAGGATGGGATATATTCAGGACACACATCAGATTTTACAGGCCAACACATACTAACCAAATACATTTCTGCAAAAAACAGAATGGAGGCATATCAGCTCTCAATAAAGCATGTATTAGAGTGTTTATGCATGCCAATGGCCAAATATATGGCCACTGGCATGCAAAACAGCTCCCTATGAATAAAAAATAAACTTTTATTTTTGTTGGCAGATCTTGGCCATAGAATATGTGAGAAGTGGCATGCAAACGGGAGGGGCCAGAATTAAAAAGGGGGGGGGGGACATGGGTATTATGGAAAACTGCATTCTGCCATTATAATCAATGGCATGCAGAAATTTAGTAATGGCAGGGAACAGTGGTTGCTATGGGGGAAGGTTCATGTGTAGTGCAGTAACTAGGGATTAACGCAGTGGGGTACATTAATGAGGGGACTTATACTGAATCAAAAATTTCTTCTGTGACACACTGCACCTAATCGTGTAGGTGCTCTAACACCACTGTGTAGACAGGAGTAGCAACTAACATGAAAAGGGGGTGTGTCATGCTTGCTGTAAGCACATTGGAGCTCTGTTGACCACGTTTGTGCTTAGCTAAGTACAGCTAAGCAAGAGGGTGTTTCTGAGGCTGTATAGTCTTATTCCATGAACTGAGGAGCATGTCCATGACCAGGGGAGAGCCATTTCTTGCTGTTTACACTAACTAAACGGGTGTGGGCAGTGCACCAGGGATTAAACAGGAAGGACCTAGGAAAAGTAAAAGGAAATAGCAGAACACGGGAAATGCAGTACAAACAGCAATATGTAACAAAAAAAATTAAACAAAAAAATCCAGATAACCACCATGGCTTAAAACAGGTTTATTTAGACAAGCGCTTTCATGTAGAACAAGCCACGCTTTCTCAAGTCTTCAGTAAAACCGTAAAAATCCATGCATATTTTATATCAAAAGCACTATCAATTAATTAATTAAATACATCTTTAAAAGATCCAACCCTTAAGATACATCAATTAAGTCTTCAGCTAGTATTACATCTTATTTAAGTGAATAAGCCTCCAGCTCAGGTTTAATGCAGACATAGTTGTTCAGTCTATTGGCTTGCAGCTTTAGTATCCACTTTAATTCAATTATTTCAATTAAGTTGTTTAAGTTCCCCCCTCTCTTGTCATTAACATTTTGTAAAACTCTAAACTTAAAATTATGTGAAGGGGACTCCATTATATGCTTAGCTAAAGCATTTAATTTGTTCTTATTTTTCACATCATACATATGCTGATAGATTCTATCTCTGAGTCTTTTCTGTCTTCCCTATATAGAAACATGCACATACAGTGCACTTTGCCATATATATTAAGCTAGTTGTTCTACAAGTAGCATAGAATCTAGGCTGAAATATAAAGGACAAAACAGGGTGTTTATATTCTTGTACAGAAGAAACATATTGACACATTTTACACTTATTGCAAGGATATGTTCCAAGCTTCACTGGGGACACAGTGTTCTTTAGCTGATCATTACAAAGTAACTGTTTTAAATTACTCTTGTTCTTATATGCAAAACAGGGCACGCTACGTACAGCATTTTCTGTTTCTTTGTCAGTTGTCAGGAAGTGCCAGTTATTCTTAATTATATTACAAAACTTGCTAGTATCTCTAGCATATTTAGTAACACAACATACTTTTTCATTTTTCTTAAAGTTCCTTTTTACAGTTGCATTCATTGCTGGCTTTACACTGATAGAATGAATTCCTTTGCTGTTACCAGCAGTTTAATTCTTTACAGTTTGAAATGTAGTTTTGTCATACCCTCTCTCCAGAAATAGTTGCTCCAAATAATTTTCTTTCTCTTTATCAGTTTGCACACTGCTTATATTGCTAGCTCTAATCAACTGCCCTTTGATAAGATTTGGGAAAATGTGCTTAGGATGCATGCTATTATGAACCAAAAGACTATTTTTCCAACAGTCTTTTCTAAAGAGCCTAGCCCAAACTGTCTCTATACACAGAGACATCTAAGAAGTCTATTTCTACAAGTAAGATATAGTGAATCTCAAGAAGTCCACTGTAGACTCCAAGTGCTTAATGAAATCCAACAGTAGTGATGGCTCCCCTTTCCCCAACATAAAAGTGTCATTGATAAAATGTCTATACGTCTTAATATGTTTACTGTACACACTGTTGAATAAATACTGCTTCTCCCAGTAATAAACTACCATGCTCTCATATGAATTTGCACAGGGGGTGCCCATGGAAACCCCCCATTTTTGTAAATATATATTACTATCATACACAAATATATTATTAGATAATATTAAATCTAATACTATGCAAATCAACATGATTTCATTTTATCACTGATCCCCATTTCTTTCAGTTCACTTCTTTTTACCTCAACTCCATACTCATTAGGTATGCAAGTAAACAGACTTTGTAAATCAAGGTTAACCATATACCAACTAGGTAGCCCTGGTGTTTCATTTAATCCCCTCAGGTCTCTCAAAAAATGGGATGTATCTTTCAAAATCTTGGGAATCTGCATTACTATAGGTCCTAATTTACTCTCCACATATATTGAAAGGGGCTCTGTAGCCAGCCCTCTCTATCTACAGTTAGTCTTAATGGTGGTTTGTCCAGACATTTATGTATTTTGAGCAACCCTTTGATGTAAGGTATCCTAAGGTGATCAACTGCGAAGAACCTATATAGCTGCTCATCTATTTGCCCATTAACAAATCATATAAACATTCATTGATATTTTTAACAATTTTCAGATGCTGAACATGTGTTATTGGGACATATGTATCTATAACACTCAACATTTCTTTCATAGAATGAACATAATCACCCCTATTTAAAACAACAACAGCTCCTCCATTATCTGAAAGTCTTATATGCAGGGCTTGATTGTTCTGCAGAGAGAACAAGGCATTTCTCTCATCTTGTGTAAGGTTATAAAAGGAACCTCTATTACTAGTATAGAATTGTCAGCAAAATTATTAAAACAGACTGTAAAATCATCAGGTTTTTCTTAAATAACAGTCAATAATACAGGAGGTTCAAGTTCAAAACGTTTTACTAGTGTACACCAGGAGGCAAAAGACTACAATACAAGTATAGAATTTGACTAATTACATTCAGGAAGTATTCAACATTTTATAGTATTTACAATCAGCTTTGCCCACCTTACTGACGTCGTCAGTCACAGGGCACTTACATCACTATAGTCTACAATATTCTATTCATAAGAAAGTGCTGAGGTTATACTTTTTAAAAACTTTCCCATGAGAATAATATAGCCTTGCAAGGCACCTGGTCAGTTATAATGTCTTTCTGTAAATGTTGCTCTTTCAAGGTTTCAGTCCTGCTCGAATACAATAGTCAGTTTGGTTCTTAATACGTTCCTTTGTTCCTTCTTGCAACATTAACTTCTAGCAGCTGTGCTGATAATATTCAAAAAGGCCGACTATCTCAGATGAAGGAAGATACATGCTTCTTCCTGACCCAGCAGATAATCATTAGTGAAAAACATAAGCTTGCTGAGCTGGCTACTGCCAGGGTCAGAGTTCAATCACACTGCAGCTCCAAAGCTTCAAGCAATTACATGTAAGATTATTCTTACTGCCATATTGTAAAATAGAATAAAATGCATTACATACTATTTGCTTTTAAACTAGCACTTCATATATGTTTAAGTACATATTTTTCTAACATTCTCCCTCCTTTTAATTCTTTTTATTCTATTCAGAAACATAAACAACATCATTTTGTTCCCTAGCCTTTTCCTCTCAGAGATTTTTAACTAGGCAAGTCATTTGTTTTACATTTCAGAAAGAATTTCATTTGGAACTAATAAATCCAATTCAGTGTCTTGGTACATAGCCTTAGTTACAGTTATGTCAACAAATTCTCTAACTAATCTTTTCATACAGGGTATCCCGCAACAGACACATGCTCCTAGTATGAGCAAAACAACACAAATGGCAATCAAAATATTCATCAGGATTGAACCCCACCCACCAAACAGACCCTGGAAAAAGTTCATCAGTGGGTTTGGGACTGGTTCAGTCATGGCCGATACCTGCTGTATTACTTCTAGGTGATCATTAATTTCATGTTTATTATCTGGTATGTACGCACAGCATTCTTCTTTGATAAGCGCGCACGTACCACCTCTTGCCGCTAGGGTGAAGTCAAGAGCCATTCGGTTTTGTAGCACAACAGTTCTCATTGCATTCAGTTCATCAGTTACAAGTTCGAGAGTGGAAAAGGTTGCATTACTCATTACTTCGAGAAGTTTTGACAATTTCCTCAGCTCCCAGATTGATTTGACTGCTCCATAGGCTGGGAATATTCCAGCCCAGGATATAACACTGTCACTTAAGTCCATATGAGTTAATTTTTCTTTATCTTTCACAGATGAATGGTCTTTCCAGCCAGCCTCGATCTTACCCACTGGATTAGCAGGTTTTCCGACTGAGTTCCCAGTCCTTTGGGCTACATCTCTTACGTTTCGTATCTTACCCAGAGGTAATTCAGCAGTATGCCTTATAGCTGGAACCAGATAACCCAAAAAACAACTGCCGGACCAATTCTCAGGTAACCATTTATATGCCTTTTTCCCACAAACAAAATAACAGTTTTCTACTTTAGTACTGATGCGGGTTAACTCTGAATGAAAAATTTTCTTGTCTATAACAGATAATTGTTTATGCAATTCAGGATTTTTCTGCACATCTTTTATCATTGTTTTCATTAAGCTCAAATATGAATCATAATTTGTGCTACAACTAGTACTTTTATCTTTGGCCTTAATATAGCATTTGTAAGATACAGTTATGTTACAGTTACTCCAACCAACTTGGAGTGTATCATTTTTATAGAAACAAACAATTCCTTTCTGTGTAATGGGTAAATACAATGCAACTTTGTCCTGTGATCTCACAGAACCTGTGTCAAAAAGTAAATTTTCCCAAGTTTCATTTATCCCCAAAGGGACAGCGGACATCAAAAGTCCTCCATATGCTGTTGGTATAGCAGTACAAACCCAGCAGTTCAAAACGTTCATAGTCTCTACATATACACGCTTCATGGCCAAGTATGTGTTAAAGTTTGGATGCCAGTCTATAGACAGTTCATCACGTTTTGTCAATTTCATTTGTGTGGTTATATGCAAGAAAAACCACAACAAAAGGCAAGTCACCACAATCATAGTCAATAGGTGTATAATTAGCAAGATAGTTAAACAATTTCTTTGGGGTTGATTTGCATTCTTATACACTTTGCTCCTGGCCATCCTGCTTTTGTGGTGCATCAGCTACAAAATGTTTATCAGGCTGAAAGTTCTTTACCGGTTTACAGTGTGTCAGATGAACCCAGGATAACCTCTCAGCAATCTTTACTGCAGTAGGCGTTGCCAACAGTACCTGGTATGGACCTTCCCACTTCGGACTTGTCCAATTTTTCTTTTTGATAACCTTCAACCAAACCCAGGACCCCGGGCTCAGCACTGCTTCCGGTTTCATTTGTTCTTTATCTGAAAAAGAGTTTAACTGCAAAACAGTCTTATTGGTTAACAATTTCTTCATGTGACTAGCTAATGATCTGTCAGCCTCCAGCTCTGCAGGCATGAGAGCTTTCCATTGTGGCACATAATATGCCCTCCCAAATATTATTTCAAAGGGGGTCAAGCCCTTTACATTTGGAACTGTTCTCATGCTCAGCAATGCTAAAGGCAAACAGCAAATCCAATTCTTCTGAGTCTCACTTATCAACTTCCTTAACTTATTTTTCAAAATCCCATTATATCTCTCCACCAGTCCTGCAGACTGGGGGTGGTAAGCACAATGATTTTTCAAGGAGATCCCAAAGAATTTCCCAAGTTGTTGGATTGTCTGATTGACAAAGTGTGTCCCATTGTCACTATAGATTCTTTCTGGTATGCCAAATCTAGGAATTATTTCTTTTACCAGGGCCTTTGCCACTGTTGCTGCATCCGGATTTCTAGTTGGAAAGGCTTCCACCCATTTTGAAAACATATCTATAATCACTAAGCAGTATTTTTCCCTTCACATTTATTCAATTCTATGAAATCCATACAAATAGTATGGAACGGATATGGTGGTGTAGGAAAACTCCTTTGCTTGGGTTTGAATGCTCCTTGTGCATGATGTTTATTACAAATGTGACATGCTGCACAAAATGTTTGTGTGTAATTAAGTAAACCCGTATGTTTGGAATATTCTATTTACTAACTGTACCATCCCCCCTGTTGAGACATGGCTCTGCCCATGGCTCAACAAAGCTGCATATCTAAATAAGTTAGATGGCAATATTGGCTTTTTTTCTTTGGAGATGTACAGTCCATTTTCGAGGATCGCACCTCGTCTTTCCCATTTTTGTTTTTCTGCTTTCGTAGTTAATGTCTGCATTGTTTTTAACATTTCTAAATCTAAAATCTCAGATGGTTGTAATTCCTCATTCAAAAGTAAAGTTTCCGAGTCTGAAGCTGCTTGCTTAGCAGCTGCATTAGCTCATGCATTACCTTTTGAAATCGGATCCTGTTGTTTCGTATGAGCTATACATTTACAAATAGCTACTTTGGTAGGTAATTGGATGGAATCCAATAAATTCAAAATAAGTTGCGCATGATTAATTGGTTTTCCAGTGGATGTTATCATTCCCCTGTTCTTCCATTGCTGTGCAAAAACATGCACTGTAGAAAAGGCATACTGACTATCAGTATATATGTTTACACATTTGTTTCTTGCTAGAGTGCAAGCTCGTGTTAAGGCTATCAGTTCTGCTGCTTGAGCAGACAAGTTATGCTGCAGTGGTTGTGCTTCTAAAATGTTTGTATCTGTGACTACTGCATACCCTACTAGATTCTTCCCTGTAGGACCCTTTCTGCATGAGCCGTCCACATAAAATGTTACTTCAGCATCATCCAAAGGTATATCAGTAAGATCTTGTCTAGGCAAAGTTATTTGCTCAATTTTCTGCAGGCAACTGTGTGGTGTGCCATCCACAGGGGTCAGAAGTAACGTTGATGGGTTTAATGTTGTACAACGTTCAATTGCCATATGAGGTTGGCTCAGCAATATGGTCATACAAGAAAGATGCCTAGCAGGAGACAGGTATGCTATTTTGTCTTGTAGTAAAATTATTGCGACTGCATGAGGCACTCTCAAAGTGAGAGGGTGGAATAACACCACTGAGGCTGAAGCCTGTATACTGCCATTGCAGCTGCGACTACTGCTTGTACACAATGTGGCAAAGACCTGCCACTGGGTCTGACTGTGATGAATAGTAAGCTATGGGGCGTTGCTTACTTCCATGCTGTTGCGTCAAAACTGACGTCATATATCCCTGTTTACAATCTACAGTTTGAAAAAATCTTTTGTGGTAATTAGGGAGTCCTAAAACTAATGATGAAGCTATCAATTGTTTTAGTCTGCAGAAAGCTGTTTCTGCTTCAGGTGTCCATTGCAATACATCTTGTGCTGCCATTGTTGTTTTAAATATTAAATCAGCCAATGGAGCCGATTTCAAGGCATAATTCGGTATCCAACTTCGACAAAAATTAGTCGTTCCCAAGAAGGACATCATTTCCTTCTTGGTAGTTGGTTTGGGTGCCTGTAAAATTGCTGTTTTTCTATCCTCATCTAGTATTCTACCTTCCTTGGATATTACATACCCCAGGTATTTAACCTGTTTTCTCCAAAGGTGTAACTTGTTCTTGTTTACTTTATGTCCCTGTTGTGCTAAAAATTTCAACAATGCGATTGTATCTTCCCTACACTGCTGCTGGGTAGGGGCTGCTAACAGGATGTCATCTACATAAAGTAGTATCTGACTGCCCCCTGGTGGAGTAAATCCCGCCAGGTTGCTAGCCATCTCTTGTGCAAATATCGTTGGACTTTCACAATATCCCTGTGGTAGCCGAGTATAAGTATATCTTTTACCCTGAAATGTAAAGGCAAACCAATACTGGCTATCAGGATGTATAGGTATTGAAAAGAAGGCGTTACTTATATCTACTACAGTAAAATATTTTTGTTGTGGCTTTAAGTCATTTAATAAAGAGTGTGGGTCTGGCACCGTAGGTGCTATAGGTATTATTGCATCATTTACAGCTTGTAAATCCTGTACCATCCGCCATTCCCTGTTTGCTTTTTTAACAGGGAATAGAGGGGTATTACATGGTGAATCCAAAGATTCTGCCAGTATTCCTTCCTTGAGTAATGCTGCTATTATAGGCTTAATTCCCTGCTCTGCATCCTTCCTCAAGGGGTATTGTCTTTTTTGTGGTCTAAAGGCTGATTTCGGTGTAATGGTTACTGGACCTGCTGTCCGAATAAGTCCCACATCTGATTTCCCTGTTGACCAAAGAATGCTTGGTACATCAAACAAGGCTTTTTCTTCTTCCTCTAGCAAAAATGCTAATCAGCTGTCCTCACTATGTTGTAAGTGTACAGCTGGACGTGCTTGTGTTAACCAATTCAATTTTTGTTTTTGTACACCCTGTTCTGATAATTCTAAATCAGTTTGTTTTTCCCATCTTGTTACTTTTTCACCCAAATCTGCCCATCTCACGTTTTTATGTTTTGTTAAACTGACATGTGGCAGTCTGTTGGATTTGTACAATTTCATGAATTCCTGAGGCAGTGAACAACTTGCTACACTGTTACCCTCAGTATCCCAATATAAGGTTCGCAATACTAGTCTATTAGCCGAATTTCTGAACAATTCTTGCTCATATTCCTTATCAGGTCCTGGTGTGCTACAGTAGTATAGAGTACAATGTAACAAATGCTGCTGATCAGTGTTAAGGGAGGATACCTTACTGATGGCTACGTTCATCAGTTCTTTGGTCACTGCCCCTGGACCAGTCGTAACTAAGTCCTGGCTGTACCAATAATAGGCTTCGCCCTCCGATCGCACTGCAAAAGTATCCATTTGTCTCTGTGCCTCCATACCCTGCATGGTAGGAACTACTGCTATTCCAAAAATCTGCATAAGGTCTCTCCCCAGTAAGTTTACTGGACATTTTGCAGAAACCACTATTTTACTTTTCTGGGTCTTACCTGAAATAGGGTCAGTTATTGCTATATCATGGGAAAGTGGTTCCCTATATAGCTGCCCATTTGCTGCTTTCACTAATATATAGTCAGGTGATTCAGAGTGTTCTGGCAACTTTGAAGGGTGTATCAAAGTTCGTGATGCTCCTGAGTCACACAAGAATTTCACTTCCCTTCCTTCCACTAGAAGTGTAACTTCCGGTTTTGTGTCTGCCAAATAGAGCTCCAAGCTCAATAATGCTAAGTCTAAAACTTCACTTTCATCATCCTCTGCATCTGTTTGGACTTCCTCTATCCCTTCTACCACATTTACATTTTCTTTTTGTCTATTAACCTTTCCTGATGAGTTCTGATTGTTATCACTATCATATAGTCAATCCTCATCACCTTTATCTTTTTCTTCGGTAGTCATCTTTTTATTTGACCTGCAATCCCTCGCCAAATGTCCTCTTTTGCCGCACTTAAAGCACTCACCTTTCCTTTTTCTTTCTTCTAAATCCTCTGAGGTTTTGCCAGAGTATTTATTACCCTGAGCATTTCTCTTACCCTTTTTATTTGACTGTACTACAAAGACTTCTGCTCCGTCTTCAGCTGTGAAGACTTGCATTTTCTTCTTCTTTTTACTATTAAAATGTCTTTCAGCATGCCTAGCATACTCTAGTAGGGCTTGTAGCCTACTCGTTCGGTGATCTATCATATGTTTTGTAATAAAGCTACTAATAGGGGCAATACAACCTTTCAAAAATGCATTTTTCAACTGCTGTTCATATGAACTATCATTCTTCTGATTCTCAGGAATAGGCATACCACTATGGTTATTAAAACATTCCAATAATCTACCATAGTATCCATCTACAGTTTCATTATCTTGTTGTATGCATTGATTAATACAAGTCCAATCTGCTCTAGGTTTCCATTTTTCAGAGATTCGGTCTGTAAGACCTTTCACTCTGGTATCTAGCTCTGCGTCACTATGTAGGAGTGGCTTGAGCTGTCCGTCACGAGCGTTCCAGGTGCCACAAATCATGTGCCAGTCTGGACCTATAATGTGTCTAACAACCTTCTCCACTTCTTCCCCATTTAAGTGGTAACTTAGTCTCATACCTTGTAAATCTTGTATAAACTTCTCATGATTAATTTTTGGATGAGGGATTCCCTCTGTAGCTTTCCGGATATCTTCCGGTGTTCATGGTCTATACACTAGGAGAGTTGGGTCCTGTCCTTCCGTCCTGCCTGAGGGTTTGGTACTTCGATTAGTGGACAGATTTCTTCACTTTCTTCTAGTGAATCTCTCCCTATTTGATATAAATCTGTCTCCCTAAGTGTTTTACGTGTTCGGGATCTAGTTTCAATAGGTTGTCTTATGAATGGTTGTTTCAAAGCCCCTGCAATCTCAGGATACCGTGGAGGAGGACTGGCCTGTCCTCCTGCTTCATATCCTGAAAAAGGTATCTGAGGGGGCGGAGGGGGAGGGGCCATCACTATTACTGTATTATTATCCTCTTTATCTAAAAATAATGCTTTTGTATTTTTAATCTTCTGTTCCCTTCGGTTCACTTCCTCAATCCACCTATGTGCCTGAGGAATGCCTAACTGTCGTTGTTTTTTTGCCTGACCTTCTGCGTCAGATTTTAACTGTTTTAAAAGTTTAACTAACGAAATTTTGTTTAATTTACCGTCAAATTCGTACTTGTTAACCCATTTTGTATAGTATCTTATATTATCTGCTCGTTGCAATTGCATATATTTCGCGTCATCAGTTAGGGGCGGGTCTCGCGATTTTTTAGTGCACTGATTTCCCATGTCTTAAAAAGACTGTTACGTAACCCTTTTCTTACCACGTGGTATCTTCTTCCCTCTGTTCAGTCCTGTCTAGAATGACTGTCTACTTTATTCTGTTTTCCTGATCTATGACCAAATATACAGTACTGCAATTCGTTCCTGATCTGTTAAAACAAATCTTAGTAACATTATACTGTAGCCTGGTCCCTGATCTAAAACAAAAGCAAAGAGGGAAATTCTTCCTACCTGAGCCTCCCATTTATGACTGCACGTTTTCTTCTTGGGGCCAGTTTTCCGCTCTTCAGCCACAGATCAGAAAGTGGCCAGCCTCTTTACACGACAATTTAGTCGGAGGTCTTTTCACTTCAAGAAGAACCGTGCTTTGGTAACTTCTCCTGCGCAGCTTCTCCACCACCGTTGTATTCTGATCTGTAGCTTACCAAGGGAATTCCGGCTAAGAAGGACCAAAATGTCAGCAAAATTATTAAAACAGACTGTAAAATCATCAGGTTTTTCTTAAATAACAGTCAATAATACAGGAGGTTCAAGTTCAAAATGTTTTACTAGTGTACACCAGGAGGCAAAAGACTATACAATACAAGTATAGAATTTTGACTAATTACATTCAGGAAGTATTCAACATTTTATAGTATTTGCAATCAGCTTGGTCCACCTTACTGACGTGGTCAGTCACAGGGCACTTACATCACTATAGTCTACAATATTCTATTCATAAGAAAGTGCTGAGGTTATACTTTTTAAAAACTTTCCCATGAGAATAATACAGCCTTGCAAGGCACCTGGTCAGTTATAATGTCTTTCTGTAAATGTTGCTCTTTCAAGGTTTCAGTCCTGCTCGAATACAATAGTCAGTTTGGTTCTTAATACGTTCCTTTGTTCCTTCTTGCAACATTAACTTCTAGCAGCTGTGCTGATAATATTCACAAGGCCGACTATCTCAGAGGAAGGAAGATACATGCTTCTTCCTGACCCAGCAGATAATCATTAGTGAAAAACATAAGCTTGCTGAGCTGGCTACTGCCAGGGTCAGAGTTCAATCACACTGCAGCTCCAAAGCTTCAAGCAATTACATGTAAGATCATTCTTACTGCCATATTGTAAAATAGAATAAAATGCATTACATACTATTTGCTTTTAAACTAGCACTTCATATATGTTTAAGTACATATTTTTCTAACAAGAATCTATTATAAATTTCATTTTCACAAGCTCTAATAAAAGATTCTACATGATTAGCCATAGGTGGTGTAAAATAACTTTTTTTTACAAAATCTAGCACTGCTCTGTCTATCATCATTTTTAAAAAACAATTTAAGTGCCACATTCCTAGCAAACACTCTTAAATCAGTCAACAATTCACTTACTTCAGTGCATGCAGAGAGTATAAAAGTCAAGCCCCTGTTTAATACAGCATTTTCAGCTTCAGTTAAACTATAGCCCGACAAATTAATTACAAGTTCATTCACTGCCTTTGTCTCCTGTTCAGAGTTGTTCTCTCTCCTTAGAGCTTCCTTTTCATCTCCCTCTGCTCATTGAACGCTGCTGTTGTGTCTGCACATTCTGCTTTGTTGGTAATGGTAAAAAACAATAAAGAGTTAGTGGAATAAGCTGTTTAGGTCTTGCTCCCTGTAAGACCTGATTATTAGCTTGCTGGTTAGGCAAGGGAGTTATACCAATTTCAGAGGGTGTTTGAGACACATTAATTCATGGAGAAGTAACATTCTGACACTCCTCCTGCATTTTAGTAAGCAGAACTGGTGAAGGCATGTATGTTGCACTTGATGCAGGTGCTCCTGCATCCTTCATTCTAGGATCATTATTATTAGGGCTTGCAAAGTTAGAAATATTTTGTGGCCATGTAAACACCTGACCAAGACTAAAGTCCATAAAGTCTATCTGTAGTTAACATTATTTAGTTTGCCTCAGTCTAGTCTCATACAGTGCAACATTAATATACATGTTATTCAAAGCACTAGTATAGGTCTCCCCTTCAAACTGCTCTACAAGAAGAGAGATTGGATAAACAATTCACAAAGAAACAAAGGGAGGACATATGTATGGTTCCTAAATATGCAACAGAATCTAAAAGATTTAGGATTTTTGCTTGAAAGTGTTTGCATTGATATTTTTAAACTCCAAGCAGACTCCAAAGAATTTTTCCTCAGGTAGATCTGAAATTATTTAGGTTTGATGGGGAAGAAAGAGGTTACTGGGGACATATGTTTTGTAATGAGTTGGCAGACACTAAAAGTTCCCTACAGAGTACTAAGTCAAAATACTTGGTGAGCAAATGGATGTTTGTTTGTGTCTTTTGGCTTTTCCTGGTTAGGGGTCACCACAGCGGAACTCCAGTCCGCTAATGATTGGTAGTTGATTTTTATGTGCCGAGTTACCAGCCCTGATGCACAACCTTCAATGAAGGTATGCCCATTCACGCATGTCTCCACGCAGAAGACGCTCTAGCTGAGAATCGAACCGGACAGCGTCTTACTGTGAGGCAACAATGTTACCTCAGCACCACCACTGTGGGTGGTGAGCAAATGGATGTAACTAAGGAAATTATTTTATTTTTGAACTGGGATACAGGATTGGAATTGTATAGGTGCAATAAGGCCTCATTAAGTTTAATTCTGCTGACTGCCAAAAAAAAAAAAACAATTACTAGAAAATGGAAATCAAACCCCGGGATTCATGAATGAATATTTTTCATGCAAGAACTGTAGCTGCTCCGGCATGGAAAATGGCTGCCTCGTGATCCAGGTACATGCCGTTTTGATGTGTATGAGCACTCTAACACTGTTCCTGCGTGGACTCTCGTGCAGGATGCGAATCACCTAATTTTCTGGTGAAAACCATGCAAATGAGGTGAATTAGCAATTCACCAACCTGCTGGTCTCTGTGCAGAAACAGTGTTAGTTGCAGAAATGTATTCGGTAACTAACCGAATATGTTTCTGCAAAAAACATAATGGAGGCATGTCAGCTCTCGATAAAGCATGTATAAGAGTGTTTATGCATGCCAATTGGCAAATATATGGCCACTGGCATACAAAACCACTCCACATGAATAAAAAATAAACTTTTATTTTTGTTGGCAGATCTTGGCCATTGAATGTCTGGGAAGTGGCATGCAAAGAGTAGGGGGCAGAAAAAAAAAGGGGGGAAACATGAGTATTATGGAAAACTGCATTCTGCCATTATAGTCAATGGCATGCAGAAAGTAAATAATGGCAGGTAACAGTGGTTGCTAAGGGAGAAGGCTCATGTGTAGTGCAGTAACTAGGGATTAAGGCAGTGGGGTATGTTAATGAGAGGACTTATACTGAATCACAAATTTCTTCTAAGTGTCATACTGCCCCTAACCGTGTAGGTGCTTAACACCACTGTGTAGACAGGAGGAGCAACTTACATGAAAAGGTTGTGTGTCATGCTTGCTGTAAGCACATTGGAGCTCTGTTGACCACGTTTGTGCGTGGCTAAGCGCAGCTAAGTGAGAGGGTGTGTCTGAGGCCGTATAGTCATGTTCCATGAACTAAGCAGCATGTTCGCAGCCAGGGAAGGGCCATTTCTTGCTGTTTGCACTAGATAAATGGGTGTGAGCGGTGCACCAGGGATTGAACAGGAAGGACCTAGGAAAAGTGAAAGGAAATAGCAGAACAAGGGAAATGCAATACAAACAGCAATATGGGATACTACAACACACACAATGGGCCATTGAAAGCACTCATTAATATCACTGGCAGGTGGCTGCATAGCTGAAAATTGGAAGAGATATAAAAAACAAATAAAGGGCAACAGCACAATAAAGGAGAAATGAAGTAGAAATCACTAATATTTATTTATTTTACATTTGTTGACTGGGCTAGTCTAACTGGATACATGTCCATTTTCCGTAGAGGCCCAGGGAGAAAAGCTCCAACACACACACACAATATAATAAAGAATGTTGCAACAGTACAAGCTTCACACAGCTGTTGTTAATAAAAGTACAATACTAATAGTGAGCATAATACAAACAGTAAAGGTAATGTACAAAAAGTTGTTTGCTATATACATATATACATAGATTTAAATTGCAATGTCATGGTTTATGTGGATCATTAAGGAGATGTCAGTAGTTAGTACAGTATAGTATAAGGTGAGGAGTATTCATAAGTATAAAAAAAGAGCTAGTCAGGGTTAGTACAAGGGCATAACCAATGTGTACTAAGAAATAGTTTTAGTTTCTGTTTAAAAAGTGTTATTGAGGACAGAGATAGGAGTTCTGTGGGAAGTAGGTTCCAGTGTTTTCCAACAGTATTAGAGAACAGAGAGTCTCCTGCTAAGTTGTTGGATCTGCTAGTACTAATAAGTAGTTTATTTGAGGAGTGTAAATTCTTCAGATTGTTGTAAGGGGTAATGAGAGTAGAGAGTATTGGAGTATTGGTGGGGTGATACAGGGTCTTATGGGCAATAGCAAGCTGGCAAAATAGAAGCTGGTTTTGGAACTCTAGCCATCCTAGTTGTTTTAGATTAATACAATGATGAGTTTTAAAAGGAGAGCCAGTGGCAAATCTAGCAATATTATTGTAGGAAATTGCCAGTTTGTTGAGGTTGTTTTTTGAAAGATTAGTGTATATAGGTGAAGCATAGAGTAGAGTGGAGATTAAGTGAGTTCTGGCTATAGCAGTCCTGGCTAATGGTGTAAGAAAGGGTTTGATTCTATAGAGGGACCCCAATTTCTTGTTGACTGTTTTATTGTGCTGTTAATATGAGTATCAAAGTTCAGGTTGCTATCTATAGTTATTCCTAAAGGTTTGGTGGTTGGGTCAGGAGATATCAGAGTGCCGTTATTAGATATGAGTGTGAAATATGCTGGGGTTGACTTTCGGGTTGGAGTAAAAAGTAAAAGTTTAGTTTTTTGGGGGTTCAGGAGGAGGCAGTGGTTTATAAAACATTGTTCTACTGTATTAAATGCTTTTTGGGTAAGGGACTGTAGTTCAGAAGGAGAAGTGGCTGAACAAATTAGAATGGAGTCGTCTGCGTATTGAATACAGGTGGCTTGAGGAATTGCTGAGTGAAAGTCATTAATAAAAATGGAAAATAAGAGTGGGCCTAATATGGATCCCTGAGGAACACCAAGGGAAATGGGGAGGTGTGTAGATAGACTGTTGTCCCATAGTACAGCCTGCTGTCTATTGTCTAATATGGGACTCTTGCAACTCATAATGGGCTAGGTAAATCACACAATAATACAGCTGGCATGTGGCTGCATAGCTAAAAATGGGAGGAGATGTAAAAAAATAAAATAAAGGGCAACAAGCACAATAAAGGAGAAATGAAGTAGAAATCTCTAATATGGGACTCTTGCAACTCACAATGGGCCAGGTAAAGCACACAATAATACAGCTGGCAAGTGGCTGCATAGCTAAAAATGGGAGGCGATGTAACTAAAAATAAGAATAAAAAAAGGCAACAGCAGAATAAAGGCAAACATGCACAAATTACCCCTAATGCCTCTAACACTCACAGTGGCCAATTCAAAGCCATGAGTAGTATAGCTGGCAGCTAGAATGTATCATAGACCCAATCACACAGGCAGTAGTTGCAGCACACCTTTATAAAGTATGCAAGTACCCCTCAGTCTGGTTTCTCCCACAAACTCTACACCTTTGGAGTAAACCTGGGAATTTTAACTGACAAAATGGTAGGGGCTGTAATCACTTTGATACATCAGTATGTGCTGGAGGCTGACGGTGGTTAGGAGGATAATGCTGACAACCACCTCAGACTCAGGAGGAGGAGGAGGAGAAGAGTGTTCAGAACCAGGGTAACCTACCAGGGGCTACATGACCTGGAGATAGTAGAGCGCTACAGGGTAGAAAGGGACATACTTCAGCAAATTGTGGGGCTGTGCCAGCCTCGCAACACATCCAGAATGAACAGAGGGGAACCTATCCCAGTGGATACTAAGATATGTGTAGCCTTAAGAATGCTAACTAGAGGTACTTTCCAAAGACCTACTTGGATAGCATGAGGGTGTCACAGGCATCTGCATCCAGAGTACACCACCAGTGCCTGGATGCTATGCTACCAAATGCCCATGACCGCATAGTATACTTCCCCAACACCCGTGAGGAATTGACCAGCAATATGCATCTCTTCCACCATGTAGATGAATACCCAGAGGTACTGGATGCCATAGATTGCATGCACATCCACATCAAAGCACCACCCGGTGAGCAGGGTAGGGTCCACATAAACTGCAAGGGCTTCCTGTCCATCAATTTCCAGGTCATGTGCAATGCCTAGGTCATTATCATGAATGTGTGTGCTGGCAGACCTGAAAGCTATCACATCTCCCACATCTTGCATTACTCACAGCTGTATCAGGGATTTGCCAGGGGGTACATCTATTATGGCCATCTGGTGGGGGATGCTGGCTATGCATTGGAGCTGTTGATGATGACACCCATCAGAAATGCTCACACACCCACGCAAGAATGCCATAATGAGGCACACCCACAAACCAGGATCATTATAGAGTGTTTGTCTGAGATGCTCAAGTAACGGTTCCACTGCCTGGGCATATCTGGTGGAGCCTTGCAGTACTCTCCAGTCATGTGTGCACACATGTTCATAGTATGTGCCATGCTACACAATATGCTCCTGTGGAAACAGCTGCAGCAGGAACAGGATGTGGATGGACCACACAGCCCACCACCTTTGCCAAGGTCCCCACAGTCACAGAGAGACTAGGATGAGGAACCCCCTGAGCCAGCACCTGTAGGCAGATGGAGGCATGCCCAGTATAGCCTGGCCTTGGTAAAGAGGCAACACATAGCACACACACTAACACTGTAGGTACCATGGGACTGACACCATTATAATATCAGTCTATGCAGCATACGACTAGTATTCCTCTGATAAAGCAATGTGATAATGTGACAATGTCTGACACTAGGTAATGATACAATACATTGCACTGTCAGAATACAGATATGTCATAAAATGTCTGCCAAAACAAACCATTACCCTGAGGAAAGTCCTCTGTACTTCTGAGAGGTATGTCTGTAGCACAAAAACCCCTGGACCAGAGTACACGTATCTCTGGAATGGAGTCCCACTCGAAGTATACAAGGTCATACTGGGCATGCTCCTACACTTAGAGAATCGCAGGACATGTTGGAACCTACATTGGTCTATATGACTATATTGTGTAGCTATATCTGTGCATACAGACAGCTATGTTCACCTTAACTGTCCCTGCACACACCCATCAGACAGGATTACCCCCAGCTAGCTGTAGGTGGCCAGTATGTGATATATCCACATGTGTTGTGTGTGACAAAAATGCTGACATATATGGCCATCAGATAACTATATATGTCAAGCATAGACACACATAGATGTGGGGAAGTGAGAGACAGACAGTGATAGACAGAAAGACACAGGGAGACAGACACAGCAGCATAGGTCACACACATGGGTACCCCAAATGGCATACAGTGATGTTCTGTTGTGGACAGTGGCATACTGGTTTTAAACAGTGGCACATGCAAGCATAAAAGGTGAGCCCCATTGCGTAATAGTACTGTGGTTGGGGGGTTAGTATCACATCACCTGCCTGTGTGTGTGTGTGTGTGTGTGTGTGTGTGTGTGTGTGTGTGTGTGTGTGTGTGTGTGTGTCTCTCTCTCTGTAGGTCTAAGTATTAGCAGACTGTTCCCACTCACTACACTTCACATTGCCCAGCTGCACAAGATCTGCTGCTGTCACTCACCTTAGAAGTACCATTGGACACCTACTACCCCTATAAGCTCTGTAGCACATGTGATAACTGCATAACACTATAGTACAAGTAACTAGATAGGTAGGAGTTATAAACCCAATACTGGCAAGTGTGTGTGTGTATATGTGTGTGTGTGTGTGTGTGTGTGTGTGTGTGTGTGTGTGTGTGTGTGTGTGTGTGTGTGTGTGTGTGTGTGTGTGTGCGTGTGTGTGTGTGTGTGTGACAGTTGTGTGTGCAAGACTGAAGGAGTTGTGTATTTGTTTGCTCATTTGTAGGTGAAACAGTTTTATGCCATTCCCACCCGCAACACTTCCCACTGCCCCACTTTATCAGTTCAGATGATGTCATTCCCTTTATCAGCAACCTTGACCAACTCTCAGCCTGATAAGCTCAGTAGTGCATGTGATAAATGCCTCACACTGTAGTAAAAATTCCTAGTTAGGCAGGGGTTCTACTCTCGTATCTGGCAAATGTGTGTGTTTGTAGGCAGAAGTATTTTTACATGTTTCCTACCCACTGCCCTACTTTATCAGTCCTGCTGATGCCATTCCCCATATCAGTACCTTTGTCCAGCTCATAGCTTAGTAAGCTCTGAAGCACATGTGATAACTGCATAACACTATGCTACAAAAAACTAGTTAGGTAAGGGTTCTACTCTCACATCTGGCAAATGTAAGTGTGTCTGTTTGTAGGACAAAGTATTTTGATAAGTTAAACACCCACTGCCCTACTTTATCATTCCTGCTGATGTCATTCCCCATATCAGTACCTTTGGCCAGCTGTCAACCCACTAACCTCTGTAGCACATGTGGTAACTGCCTACGTAGGCAGGGGTTCTACTCTTGTATCCGGCAAATGTGGGTGTGTAAGTGTGTATGTTTCTAGGGGAAAGTATTTTGACATGTTTCCTACCCACTGCCCTACTTTGTCAGTCCTGATGATGTCATCCTTCTTATAGGTTCATAAGTGTGTAATAGGTCAATGGCCCATTAGCCTTTACAAGCCTAGGAAGCCATAGAAGGGCCCTGCCATTGTGCCACCTGATGTTTCTTCCCAGTGCCTGTATCAAGTAGAGCCACTGCAGTTATCCTTGGGTTGAACTGTATATTACCCATCCACTCATCAAGAGTTCTGTGACTCAGGATCAGCTTGGCGCTCTGCATGACATGTATGGGAAGGGTATTCCAGGGCATGTGCAGTCTCTTGGAGAGGGACCTGTCCCACCAGCATGTTGTGTCGGTTGTGGTAATGAGGTAGAAGTCTCTCCAATGTGTGGTGTGGAATGATTGGAATGCCTTCATATGTAACATTTCTAAAACAGCTGGGTCAGACATGGCTTTGTAAGTCAAGCACAGATAGCCTCTAACTAGGTGATATGACATAGAGAATAGCTGGAATCTTCTGAGTCTGTCTGTGTAAGGCATGCGTTTAATGCCTAGGAACCTCTTTGTGAGATACTTCTGTGGCCTTCCCAGCTGTTTCGGGTGTCTAGTGAGGTACATGCCAAATGGGCCATAATACTTGATGAGTGGTCTAATGACAGAATAGTAGACAGAGATGATTATCTCTGTCTTCCTGGATGCAAAACCCTTGGTAATGCGATGTGCCACATAGAAGGAATTCCTGACCACAGTGGCAATGTGGTGGTTGAAGGAGAAGTTGCTGTCAACCTGTGTCCCTATATCTCTTATAACGCCTACAGTGTTCATTGGGCTTCCACTGATGTCGTACTTACTAGGGACTGAGTGTTTTATCAAAGGGGATTATGATGAATTTTGTGGTGTTAGGCTTCTGGCCATGGTTTTCACACCACTCATTGGCCTCAGTGAGGCTTTTTTGTAGGATTTCTGCATCCCTTGTGGAGTTGATGGCTCTCAGCTTGTAGTCCTCTGTGAACTTGGTCAGCCAGAGTTTTTCTGTGTTGGGCTGGACTCCTGAGAAGTAGATAATGGACAGGAGACTACCCAGTACTGATCCCTGTGGGACTCCACCCATGACTGCTTGCCAGTCTGACTTGGAGTTTGCCACTGTCACACTGTGTGTTCTGTGAACCAATTTGCAACCCATCTATTGATATAGGGGTTGATGCCTAATTTGGTGGGTTTATCAAAAATTCCTGACTGAGGAATGGTATCAAAAGCCTTGGCCAGATTGAGGTAGGCTGCATGCAGTGCCTTACCATCATACACAGCCCTGGTAACTCACTCAAAGAAGTCAACTAGGTTGATCAGCCATTCACAAAGTCAAACTGTGTGGGGTCCATAGTTAGGAGATTACCTATATCTTTGTCAATCAGGTCCCTGATGACGTAGTCCATACCCATACATAATGGACTCGTCAGGCTAATGGGCCAATAATCCCCAGGCTCTGTAGTTGCTACCCCTTTATTGAGAGGGATGAGTGTAGCAGTGCACCATTTTGGATGGACAAAGCCTGAGGTGAGGTTGTGATTGAACAGGGGACACAGATGTGGTGCCAGGTCTCTGTACATCATGTAGAACACAGCCACAAATATGCTTGGGTCCCATGGAAGCTGTATTCTTTCCTGTGGACAATGCAGGTCTAACCTGGGCTACAGCAATGCTCGGTGCCTGGCATTCATCTGCCATTGTGATAGTTCTTATAGGGGGGAGTGAGGGGTAAAGCTGGCACTGAATGTGTTGGCAAGACTGTTGCCAATATCTGTTGGCTCAGGATAGGAGTTAGCATTGTGCAGTTACTCACAGCACTTGTGGGTATTGCTGTGGAGGTTGTTGGTATAAATATCAAAGGCTTTTGGGACTGTTGTCAGTGTCTGCTGCAATTCTGCCTTCATAGTTGGCTGTAGATGATTCCATGAGGGATCTCACATTGTTGTTGGGGTTAATAAGGGGGTTTACAAGTCTTCAGACACCACCTTTTTCTGCAACAGTGTCTTCCTTTTGTTGTACACTTTAGTAATGGCAGGGGCCATCACATTGGCTTCCAGTGTTTGGAGGACAGCATCATGGTCCTGTTGGCTATGGCTAGTACCATTCATTCATGTACATGTTTGTACAGTGCATTTGTGTATGCGGTGACAGTCATGCAGGTATTTTCCGTTGACATTGGTGCAGTGAAGTCATCCATCCCTGTTTTTATGACTCCAAAGTCAGTTATGGAGAGGTTTTTCAAGGGGGTTACCTTTGTGGGGGGTGTGGGTGAGATGTGGATTGCCATAGTGATTACATCATGTTTGGATCTGAACAGGTAGGGATTGACTACTGTTGTTGAACAATGGTCTCATATGTAAGTAATCAACACAGGTCAAGGTTGTTGCATCCTCTACTGGGGGCCAGTATGAGCCAGTCCAGAGCATTGGAACTGATAAATTTCAGGAAGCATTGGGCCAGTCTATCCGTGCTTGACTACTTTTTCCAGTTGACTGAAGAGTAGTTGAAGTCTCCTACTATGTCAATATTGGGTTGGACCTTGATAGATGCCATGGTGTTGAGGAATCTGGATTGACAGTCTGTGGACCCATAGCAGGCTATGACCTGGATTGCACTATTACCCAAAGTCCTGAAATATCTCAGATGCATTATGCTAGGATAATAGTCTGGAGGTGTGCATATCTGTTATGAATATGGAGACGCCACCACCTGTGGAGCTGTGGTCCATGTTTTGGGGCTGACAGCTGTGAAATGCATCATAGCCTGTTAGCACAGGGCTGCTGTCTGCTGCTGTAAACCAGGTCTGTGTTACAGCAAAACTGTCAATGTTCTCCGTTTTAAGGATTGCTTTGAGTGACTACATCTTAAGAGTTAGATGTCTACTGTTGAGCAGCATGACCCTCAGATTGCATTCATGTCTAGCTGTTACACTGGTAATGTGATTTGGAACACTCCCTAAAAAGGCACTATAAGGGTGTCAAGAGCCTTAGCCAGTACCTGGAAACCCAGGGGTGACAAATGCAGGCCATCTCTGGCAAGGCACTGAGGTCTTTCAATCATGTTATCATAAGCAGAGAGAGACTGGATCCCCTGAGAATGACAAACAACACGTAAGCCAATGTTGAAGTCAATCATTTGTTGATAGCACTGCAGTATCATTCGAGGTGACAGTAATATACTGTTCAGGGCTACTGTCATACCTACCTGGACCACATAATCCGAGAGCTCAACAATGTCTCTTGTCATGTAGTCCAGGGAGGTGTGCCTCAGGTCATTCACACCCACATGGATGATGACAGATTGATACTTACAGTTTTTGTGGAGTGACCTGACTATGTGTGTCATGTATTGGATGTTGGCATGTGATAGACAGCTGGCTGTTACCTGTTCCATATTCAACCTAGTGAGTTGGACATCTGTGTGCCTCAGTATTGAGTCACTCATGATTACTGTATTGGGCAAGGTGGTTAGCCTTACAAGCTTAGGTTGAGAGGCACACTGTGTAGGTGACATATGTCTCCTTTGGCATGTGCTGTGTTGTGGTGGCTGAGTTGGTGTCTGTCTTGCTGGTCTGTGCTGATTGAGTAAATGTCCATTGAGTGCCTCTGTGAAGATGGGTGTGTGGTTTATGAGTGTATGTCAGAGCTGTGATAGTGTGTGTTGTAGAGAGCTTTGTGTTCCACATGGTCTGAAGCAGGTGTTGACCTCATCCGCTTGACCAGCTATTCCAGTCTTTGCTGAAGAGTGCATATTTCCAAACTTGGTGATATAGGGGTAACTCTCACAAGTCTGAGTGTTTGGAGTTTAAAGGAGAGGGTTGTCTGTGTACATGAGGCAGTTGCAACAGTGCCTCAGAATGGCCAAGTGCACCAGGTTAATGGGCAAAAGCACAGAAAACTGCACTTCAATCATGCCAGGAGGGGTGGTCATAACATCTAAGTACTGTGCCTAATTCTGTGAGGAACGACTACTGCTGATGGCTCCCAGGTGTGCTACACTTATTGATATAATAACCTGTTGAAGTGCAAAGCTATTATGTTATTTGAAGTGCAGGAGATAAAGAACTAGCAAGATCCAAGGGAAAAACTGAAGGCAGACATTCTGCCACTTGCAATACTTTACCTCAGCTGTGCAGTTCTCAGCATCTTTGGCCAGTTGTTGGGCCAGTAAGCTCTGTAGCATGTTCAGTAACTGTGTGACACTGTAGTACAAATAACTAGATAGACAGGGATTCTAATCTCAGTACTGGCAAGTAAGTGTGTGTGCACGTGAGTGTGTTTGAGAATCATATTCTGTGTGGTTTATAGCATTTCCCCTCACCCTAATTTACTAGTCCTGTTGATGTCATTCACCTTATAAGTACCGTTGGACTGGGTGAGATTGTCTAAGCTCCGTTGTGCATCTGATAACTCTGCAACACTGTAGTGGAAATAACTAGATAGACAGGAGCTCTAATCACAATACTGGCAAGTAAGTGTGTATGTGTGTGTGTGTGTGTGTGTGTGTGTGTGTGTGTGTGTGTGTGTGTGTGTGTGTGTGTGTGTGTGTGTGTGTTTGTTTGTATGTGCACGTGTGAATCATATACTGTGTGGGTTATACCATTTTGAGGTGTGTACCACTGTCTACACATCCCCTCACCCTAATTTACTAGTCCTGTTGATGGCATTCACCTTAGAAGTACCTTTGGATAAGGTGGAATTTTGTAAGCTCAGTGGTGTGTCTGATAGCTGTGTAACACTATAATAGATATAGATAGGTAGGAGTTCTAATCTCAATACTGGTGTCTCTGTGTTTGTGTGAGAATCATATACTGTGTGGCTTATAACATTTTGATGTGTGTACCATACATGTCTGGTTACCACCTCCTGATGGCATTACTTTATATAGTGTGGTAATGGCATCTACCTCACATGCAGCATGATAAACCATTGTACAGGCCATACCAGTCCTCTGTACAGATATGTCCAGAATATTCACATGTTTGCAGCCTATAAGTGGTCTGTGTCCCTTAACAATGCCCATGTATGTGATATTGTTGCCAGATAGGCCACAGGGAGTGTACTGACACATTTGGCAGCATCAGGTATCATACCTGACTGAAACATCATGCTGATACAATGTCTGCTACCCTAACACTTGTCCAGGATTGTAGGAGCAATACATGATTTGAGATGCTATTTCTGGGGGGTTAACTTACCATCCATGAAGGCATTCACAACAGTACATGTTGTAACAGGTAGTGGGTAATGTCCCATGCACATCATCTATGTGGGGCATGTAATTTATGTAGTAGTACAGTACATCAAAGTGGGTATGTATCTTTAATAATCTGTCTATTGCCAACTGTGTTTGTGTTGCTGTGCGCACTTCACCTGTGTCAGTCTTGACTGTGTGTATGCAAAAGATATACCATTTTATTTCCATGTTCTACCCTGTGAACTCAGGAATACATAACACAAATCTGTCATACACATTTCATGCATGCCCTCACTAACTGCATTAGGGCTGAGTGTGTGGGAAAGAAATGACAGGGCCTACAGATGCTGCCAAGTGAATCTGTTGTGATTAATGTAATGGCTATGCTTGTGAGGCACCTGCTGACAGTACTATAGTAACCTGTCCTGTATGTATGAGCCTGTGGTGGCACACATCACTGAGGTGACATGTATGAAGGTTACCTGTCTGTGACAGGAGTATGTATGGAAGGTCACACTGTCTGAAAACAGTGTCACTCACACACTGTTGCATGCATACACACCTGGTAGATGTACTTATAAAGGTATACCTTCCCTATAACACAAGTGGTGTATTCCCACTCTGCCATACTCCCTTTTGGTCATGTCTGCAAGGCCACAGCTTGCAGACACACAGACACCTAGAACACACACAGAATACAGCATGCCAGACTACAGGCAGTCAGTGGTACTAACAGCAATAATGCATTCTGGCAAATAAACTCAAGGGGTGACACCATGGTGTAAGCACAAAAATGTTACGCCATGGTGTCATCCTTTGAGTCTGGTTTGACAATAATACATTCTGACTAATAAGGTATTCACACCTATATGTGTACCCACAATAAATGCAAGCAGACAGGACCTTACACAATATTACATAGCTACACTGTACTACATTCACTCTGTGCATCAGACCCATATTAGCATGTCCCTGCATCAATGGTATGGATGACAGGGATGTGGCACAGGTATCATCATATGCACAGGGTGTGTTGTGGGTTTGCCAGAGGCCTAGGCTGGGGCATACAGTTGACACCGTGTGTGTGTGTGTGTGTGTGTGTGTGTGTGTGTGTGTGTGTGTGAGGAGGGCTATGCAGAAGATGGCCTGTGAAGAAGTGCTGTATGTGTCTGGGGGTGATCTGCATGTGATAAAGATGTGCATGTGTGTGTGTGTGTGTGTGTGTGTGTGTGTGTGTGTGTGTGTGTGTGTGTGTGTGTGTGTGTGCAATCATGCCATGTGGCTGCCCTATACAGCGGAATGTTGAACAGCTGTGGACCATGCATAGCAGGGTGTCCAGTTCACTATCTCTGGCCATGGACACAGGAACTGGTCCTGCCACCGGTCTTACTGGCACCACTAGGCTCAAGGCCAGATGCAGTACTGCTTCCTGAGGGCGACTGTTGTCTGCTGGATCCATGTGCCTGAGGGGACCAGCCAGGACCACATGCCCATGGCCTGCTCCGGTGTGATGTGGACAGCAACGGTTTAGACAGCACTCCCCCTCCAGTAGTGCTGGTGTCACTGCCAGTATGGCAGTGTGAAGGGGCATGGTCCTGTAGACTGTCAGCTGATGTTGTTGCTGACCTATGTCAATCACCCACCACATTCTCTATCACAGACATAGCATGGTCGACAATTGCCAGCGTCTCACTCCACCGTGTATTCATGACATTAGTATTTTGATGTGTGGCCTCAACTAGGTCATGTATATTACCACGTAAAGCAGGAAGAGTTTCATCCACCACTCTATGTATATTTGGTGTTGCATTCACTACCTGCCTGTGCATCCATTACAGCTTGAAACATGAGTCTGGTGACACCTGCTGTGACACTTAAGACAGCGACTTGATGGACAGCAGTCCTCCTTCGGGCACTCTTGCCCGTCTGCCTGTGTGGGACCTCACCAACACTCTGGCAATGGCCTGTGACTGCAGGCACACTTGCCATAGTCACCACAATAACCTGTTCCATGCCACCACCTGCTAACTGTCCATTATCTGTGGCTACTGGGGACAGGGTATGTGTGGGCATTGTGACTGTGTATGGGGACAGTGTTGAGTACTGTTGGATGCCAATCCATGGCACAGATTCAGCCGCTGACAAAACCACCTGTGCCTATGTCTATCATCATTGTCAGAGTCTGCAGAGACACTGACATCAGATTCTGAGCAGGAGGGACCACGACCACCATGACCACCTGTGGGGGGAAGACAACATATGTAAATTACTACCTGCACTACATTTGCTGCTACAAATGCACACACACACACACACACACACACACACACACACACACACACACACACACACACACACACACACACACACACACACACACTCACACACACGCGCGACATGGCAGCCAGGCATTACACAGACCTCACAACAGCCAAATGGTGACATTCACAACAGAGTCAGACCACTACATACACACCCTGGACAGGCCCTTTACATCATGCAGTGCAGTCCTTTCCAATTAATGTCATTACTTATTGACACCTCTGTGTACTGTTAGTAGGTGAAGGTCCTTCAAGTGGCACACATTTCATCCATGTACACTTAATTGCTGTTCACCTGTGTAGCACAATGGCAACTCCTACAGAACATACCTTTCAACTGTGTATAGTGTTGCCGAATGTGTACATGTGTGGCTCATATTTCTGGTCTGTTCCTCAAACATCCTGTGTTAGTCTGACACATTACTGGGATGATCTGAGGACTGGTGTCACTAATTAATGACGTATTTTGGGTTTCACACTAAAACCTGCAGTACATGTATGTTACAACAGAACCAGTTACAGCAACAACTTCCCAAGCCTACAGTGGATATCAGAAGTGTAGACACCCCTGTTAACATGCCAGGTTTATCTGATACATGACTTAAGACCACAGTAATCATGCAATAACTATTCTCACCTTTTACTGTGACCTATAACCTGTGCAATCCAATAGAAGAACAAACATATTTGTTAGGGGTGACATATAGAATTTGAAATACATACAATAGGTTGGTTGCATGACTGTGTACACTCTTAAAGTACTACTTTGTTAAAGCACCTTTGAATATAATAACAGCAGTCAGTCCTCTTGGGAAGGTGTGCATCAGCATGGCACATCTTGACTTACCAATATTTGTACACTCCCCCTGCAAAAGCCCTCCAACTCTATCAGATTGCAAGGGCATGTCTTCTGCACAGTCCTCTGCAGGGCAACCCATGGGTTTTCTATAGGATATAGGTGTGAACCTTGACTGATCCATTTCAAACCATGTATTGTCTTGTGGTGAACACATCCATGTTTGGATATGGATGTATGGTTTGGGTCATTGTTGTGTGGAAATGTGTAATTCCTCCCCAGCTACAGCTTCCTACCAGACACAGGAAGATTTTGGGCCAAATGAGACTAGTATTGGCACTGTTCATAATGGCCTCCACTTTGACTAAAGGCACACTTCTAGTTTATGAACAACATCCCCAAAGCTGGATACTGCCATCACCATGCTTCACCATGGGGATGGTATTCTTTTGGTGGTGCAGAGTGATGTTAATGTGCCAAATATGTCGGTTTTGTGGCCAAAATATGCACCCTTGGTCTCATTCCACCATAACACATTTCCCCACATGCATTTAGGAGGCCTGATGTATTGTTCTTGAGACATTTTCCAGACCTGGACGTTGTTCTATGTGTGAGAAGGCTACCATCTTCCAACCCTACCCCATATGCCAGACATGTGGAGAATACAGGAAAATTTTTGTCATATGTAGTGCACAAGCAGTACTTGCCAGAGTTCCTGCAAATCCTTTACTGTTGCAGTAGGTGTCCTGGCAGCTACCCTGAGCAGTGTGTGTCTTGCCTTTCCATACATTTGGAGTGATATCCATTTCATTGCAATGTCACTGTTGACCCATATTTTCACCACTGTTTGATGACTGTCTTCACTGCGTTCCATGGTATATGCAATGTTGTGGAAATGTGTGTGTGCCTTTCTCTGGGCTGATACCTCTCACAGATGTGATTCCTTGCTGCTTTGTAAGCTCTATGCAAACTATGGCTGTTGCTGCTGCAGGCAACTGAGTAAATGTTACAATAATGTTGGTAGGACAGCTGACTGTTATATGCTGTTAATCAAAGAGTCTCTGTCAGTGATGGTGCATACCCAAGAAAATGTAATGATGTCATCATATGCAAAGGTAATTCACCACAGTAGTACCTTCAGCCTGGCCACACATATGCATCCAGCTTCTTGTACATTTTTCATGTGTCATAATTGTTCCCCTAACAGATTTGTCTGTTTAACAATAGAATTGTACAGATTATAGGTCACATGAAAGTTTGGAAGGCTTTGGAATTGTGTTCTTCTGCTCAAATACCTGCCATTGAAACAAATATGCGTACATCTTTTATATGCATTGTATAGCACTAAGTTATAAAATATGTCCCTAGGTTTGGCCCTTTGTACCTCCATGTTGTCAATCTTTGTCCACATTTCATGCAATGACAGGTTGTGAGGTATGCTACAGATATGTGACATCTCCTGCAAGTAGGCCCCTGTGAGGACCAGTGTGATGCACTGCAGTTAACCGCACAAGTGAACATGCAGATATTGCATAATAGATGAGAGTAACAGGTGTATGCATGGTCACATGCATGACCTCAACATTACTGGGGTACTGGTGAGCCACAACAGGAAAATCACACACTCACTGGCTTCAGGCTGCAGTCCCACATACAGACCAGAGGTACGTATGTAGTTGTAGGGGAGAGGTATTGTCAGCAGACTCACATTTGCCAGTGTTATAAGATGAATGCTACTTTTCTGCACATGTACATCACAAGCTGTGATAGTACACAATTTGCTATCCTTCCCCATAGATATGCACTTGTGTGCATTACTAAGCCCCAGCCACAAATGCAGTTTTACCTGAAATATGCATCTAGATACTCTATAGCAGACAGTATTAGTGCAACAATATTAAAATTATGTGCACTGTGGCCTTCCCTGGACACTCCTTGCCTGTTTCCTGGGTGCCACCCACCTCCATAACTTGTGTTACATATGATGGTTATTGTATGGGGGCTACTCCAGTGTTGGCAAGGAGCTCCTCCATTGGTGAAAGTGGGGCCTATGTAGGTGGGCCCCCACCTGTCATGGAACGGTCCCTGGCCATGGCAACAGCCCTCTGCCAGGCATGACGTAGCAGGTCAGTTGCACAATGCCTGACCTGCTCATATGTGCAGCCATTGTGGCCCAAGGTGTTGATTCTGTGGAGAAGTTCATCCCACAGGGTAGTCCACTCCTGTATATTTTGGCGACTCCAGCCAAACAGCACTGCACAGTGTTGCAGGATGGCTTCAGTTATTGCTGCCTTCTCTTGAGCAATGTAAGACAGTTGTCTTTGCATGGCACTTTGAAGGCATAAATGGGAAAACACATCACAGGACCTCAGAAATTGGCCAGAGTCATTTACAGAGCCAGCACATCAACATTGCCTATCATCAGCCACCATGTACCACCATATCATACTCCTGTTCTATCAGCCCAATATGAACCTGCAATGCACTCCTTGTCCTGATGTGTCATGTCCCCCCTCCCCCAATGAGGACTAGTACATTGTATAAACCACCATTCATCATTCATGTCTGTGTAGTGGGATGACAGTGGACATCTACCTTGCAGAAGGGATGTAAATGGTGCTCAGGCTTTGCTTGCATACAGTGTGTAAAGGAACTAGAAGCATATGCCTGAGTTCATGTAGGATGCAGACAGGAATATTCTCAGGTCCCATGGAGCCTGCTTTTGTTGACTTTGATTAGGCAATATGCACCTGCCCCCATATGATGAGGGGAGGGGTGCAGGTGCTCTTCATATCCATCTACACTGATGGTAAGCCGGAGGGGTGATGTTTTCCCTAAACCTGTCTTCAGCAGGGTGCCTATAACTATGGTGTGTATGTATGTGGTGTGATTGACCACTATTACAGGGTGGGTTGTTTTGTCACCTCTGAGATTGCAGACATATGTGAGACGGCCTTGTGATTGCCCTTGGTGGATGTGTCCAATTTGTACTCATAGTTAACCTTACAGTAATCCACCTAGGACCTTATATGGTCATTCAGACAAAGGTTGACTCACTGCCAAGTTGGTGCCTGCACCTACTCTGACCTGTACAGCCGACATAGCAACCAATCATGTGTTTTGTGTATTGCTGCTGTCCAGCAAAGGGGATTACTCTTCTTTGGTGGAGACAGGTTTTACAGGCAAGGTATTGCTGAGTCCATACAGCTATGTTGGTGGTCATATGGCTGTGTGTAGTAGGCATGGACAAAAGCTCATAACATGGTTGGACACCTCTAACATGTCAACATGATACTCATGCCTATTCTAATAACCATGTCTGTGTCAGGGCAATACAACAATCAGTAGCTGTAGAAATTGAACTCTGTTGGATGCACAGTAACTAACATTACACACGTATAACATGCACAGCTTATTTAACTGACATTTTGCATTCAATGTCTGTTGTTATAAGGCAGCCAGATACATCTACTCATACTGACATGTGCACAGGTAATACCCAATATACATTTCTGTTCTATATCAGTATGACACACTGCATTCACACCCATGATGCCCACTTATCCCTCTCTACCTGTTACAGCAGGACATCTGTAAGATGTGACACATACATGGGGGGCAATGGGACAAAATTAGTGGCACTGTCTTCTTATTGCTGTAACACACCTCAGTCATTTGATAGCACAGTAGCCTTTGCATTGACAGGCATTTCCTAGAGGATGTCCAGCACTCATATGGCAGGAAGGGAGGAGAAAGGCTAGGAGTGTGGTAGTGAGGATAGGAACCTTTAATGTTGGCAGTATGACTGGTACAGGGACAGAGCTAGCTGATATGATGGCCAGAAGGAAGGTCGATATACTATGAGTGCAAGACACCAGATTGAAGGTGTGTATGGCTAGGTGAATTGGAGGCAGGTCAGACTTGTACTATCATGGTGTGGATGGGAGGAGAAAGGGGTTAGGGGTTATGCTGAAGGAACAGTATGCCAAGGGTGTTTTTGGAGGATGACATTTATGAAGCTGAAAATTGATTGTGTAATGATGAATGTTGTTAGTAAATATGCTACGCAAGTTGGTTGTGCGATGGATGAGTAAGAGGAATGTAAAGTCAGTTGGATGACATGGTGATGACTGCACCCAAGGGTGAGAGAGTAGTGACTGTAAAATATTTTAATGGGCATGATGAAGGGAATAGAGAGGATGAGGAATTAATGGGTATGTATGGTGTTAAGCAAAGGAATGCAGATGGTTAGATGGTAGTGGATTTTGCAAAAAGGATGGACATGGCTGTGGTGAGTACATACTATAACAAGAGGGAGGAGCATGGATATGGCGTGGCCAGGTGGTGGATATTCAATGTAGGTATATGGCCAGTTTGAAGAGATTGGAGATTTGTAAAGTGACAGACAGGACAGAGGGTGAGCAGCAGGGGCAGAGGCTGTGCCTAAGATGATGATGTTGATGATCAAGAAGAGGAGGAGTGTGAAGACAGCATCAAAAATCAAATGGTGTGAACTGGAAAAGGGTGATTGTGCGGTGGAGTTCAGGAAAGAGTTAAGACAGGCACTGGGTGGAATTGACAATTTACCAATTATCTGGGCAAGTACAGCAGAGCTAGTAAGGAAGATGGCTAGAAAGGTGCTTGGTGTGACATGTGGATAGAGGAAGGAGTACAAGGACACCTGGTGGTGGACTGAGGAAGTACACAACAGTATACAGAGAAAGAGGTTGGGGATGAAGGAGTGGGATTGTCAGAGAGAGATGAGGAAAGTAGACAAGAGTAAAAGGAAATGAGGTGCATGGCAAAGAGAGAGAGGTGACAAAGGCTAAGGATGAGGCATATGATGACTTTTATGACAGGTTGGACACTAAGGAGGGATGAAAGGACTTGTACCAGTTGGCTAGACAGAGGGACTGAGTCAGGAAAGATGTGCAGCAGATACGGGTGATAAAGAATAATGAGGGAAACATACAACCGAGGAGTGTGTGTTGAGCAGATGAACAGAGTACTTTGAGAAGCTGATCAATGGAGAGAATGATAGAGAGATGGCTGGATGATGTGTGTATGGTGAATCAGGAAGTGCAATGGCTTACCAATGAGGAAGTAAGGATACTGGAAAGACTGTTTGTCCACATGACATACCTGTGGTGGCATGGAGGTGTTTAGGGGAAATGGCAGTGGTGGTTTTCACCAGATTGTTTAATGATATCTTGGAAAGTGAGAGGTTGCATGTGGACTGGAGACAAAGTGTTTGAATACCATTTTAGGAGTAAGGTTGATGTGGAGAGCTGTAGTAACTACTGAGGGATAACATTAATCATCACAGCATGAAGTCATGGGAAAGAGTAGTGGAAGCTAGGTTAAGTAGGGCAGTGATGAGTAATGGTCAGCAGTATGTTGTCATGCCAGGTAAGAGCACTACAGATGCAATGTTTGCTCTGAGACTGTTGATGGAGTAGTATGAAAATGATCAGGAGTTGCTTTGTGTCTTTCTGGACATAGAGAAAGCATATGAAAGGGTGCCTAGAAGGGAGTTGTGGTATTTTATGAGGAAGTCATGAGTTGCAGAGATATATGTAAGGCTGGTACAGGATATGTACAAGGGTGGTGTAACAGCGGTGAGGTCTGCAGCGGGAGTGCTGGATGCATTTAAGGTGGAGGTGGGATGACATTAAGGATCAGCTGTGAGCCCTTTCTTATTTGCAATGGCGATGCACAGGTTGACAGACAAGATCATACAGAAGTCCCCGTTGACTATAATGTTTGTGGATAACATTGTGATCTGTACTGAGAGTAGGGTAAAGATGTAGGAGACCCTGTAGAGGTGGAGATATGCTCTACAGAGGAGAGGAATGAAGGTCAGCAGGACTATGACAAAACATCTGTTTGTGAATGAGAGGGTGGGTAGTGGAATGTTGAGGATGCAGGGAGTAGAGTTGGCAAAGGTAGATGACTATAAATGATTGGGATCAACATTTCAGAGTAATGATGACTGTGGAGGACAGGTGAGGTTGAGAGTACAAGGAAGATGGAGAGGGTGGAGAAGAGTGTCAGTGCTGATTTGTGACAGACAAGTACCAGTAAAAGTGAAAGGGAAGGTCTACTACAGTGTAGTGAGACCAGCTATGTTATATGGTTTGGAGATGGTGTCATCGACAAAAAGGCAGGAATCAGAGTTGGACATGGCAGAGTTACAGATGTTAAGATTTGCACTGGTTGTGATGAGTGTGGACCAGAGTAGCAATGTGTATATGACAGGGTCAGCCCATGTTAGACAGTTTTGAGACATAGCCAGAGA
>NC_056730.1:543924924-543939924 GCF_019279795.1 Protopterus annectens | reverse complement strand
CTTTTGCAGTACATCAGTGCTGCGCAGAGTTGAGAATGGAGATAGGAAGATCTCCATTGCTTTTTTTAACTCTGTTGAAAGGAAGATTTTCATTGCATTTTTTTGTTATATCTTGCTATGTTATACAGGTTCTTCAACTCATAAAACATAGTGGGATATGTAAAAAAAGCAACAACGATCTTTGTTTCTCTGTTATTATCTCTGCAGAAGAAAAAAAATACAAAGAGCAGGAGATATACAAATCGAAAAAGTCCGGGCAACCTGACCTTTTTCCGTTAGTATACTCTCGGATTTACATGTACTGTGCTTGTGCTGGTCAGTTAGTGTACTCATTTTTGTATGCTAATGGCCAGTCATTGTATAATATAAAATAATATTTACATACACATTACAATTTTACATTTACCTTCCATGACATCCCCCTATGTGCTTTCATTGCATTATATTCTTGTGTGACTATACTGTGTGTTTATATGGAGATTTCACATCTTTTCTACATTGACATCTCACTTCTGGAACTGCTGCACTACCCTGGTTGACAGAAATAGTTGCTACATAATTTAAGTTTGCTAAAATAATTTTAACACTACTTTGACATGGGAAATAAGTTGTTTGTTTGGGGACTGAAACCATGAACACCTGCATTTTAAGCTGCAACTCTAACCACTACACTATCGTGGCTAGGAAATTTCACCTATTTTCATTTAGCTCCTATGGGATGTTTAAGCTATGCTAAGGGGATAGCCATAATGCACACATCCCCTTAGTTGCATTTAAACATTCCATAGGGTATTGCAAATAAGTATATATTATTATTATATTTTTAGGTTATATGGGTGTATGTTGTGGGATTCTGACTTCTATGTGTGTTTCATGCTGATGCATGATGTTTTCTATCAACTTTGTGTGTTTGTGGGGCTGTGCTTGTGCTTTTTAACTGCTTTTTGATTGTTGGGGAATTTATCCCCTGTTATGTGTGCATTTGCACACATTTCCTGCTTTTACAGGATGCAGAAGTGCAGTGCGGCACTTTAACAATACAGGGTGTGTGTCACAGAAGCTGTGACACATCCCCTGTATTGGTTTACTCTTGCCATTTTAATTTCAGTGTCTGTGGACACTGAAATGAACGATTTTACATTTTGGTGTCTGCGGACACTGAAATAATGGCATAATAGTAGAGCAAAGCTCTACTATTATGCCAGTATGGCTTAGAAAGTGCAGTATGGCACTTTCTGAGTGCAGGGAGCATGTTAAGTGTCTGTGCACTGCTCAGACACGCCCCATGCATTCGTACACGGATTGTGTCCTTTTAGAGAATACAGCAGTGCACATTCATGAATATGCAAGGCGTGCTGCTGTTCTACAGGGGCACAATCTGCTCCATGCAGGAATAGCACTATTCCTGCAAGGAGTTTAATGAATCCCAGGGAAAGTCTAAACCAATGGTACTAGAAATACTGAATATAGTAAAAGAGATAAAAGAACTGGAAGTGGGATATTTAGAAAAAAGGTAGCAGCAATTTGCATAGTAAAAAAATGGAAATTGTGGGAACAATACATGCAGAATAATGTCCTGGAGGAGTGAGGTTTAAAGGAAGGCAGGAATTGATCGATTTATGTAATGAATTGATGATAAATATATAGAATAATACATGCAATGTAAAATGTTTGCAATGGGGAGTGCATCACTAAAAATGCTAAAATCAAAACAAAAGAAAAAAATCTCGCTTAAGAAAAATGTCCTTTCTTTTCAGAATGCAGTGTTGAGAATCCAGAGAGCTGCACCCATATGCACTCAGTCTGAGACTTGGAAATGTGGGTTGGAAAATGCTCAGGAAAGCACATTTTTTGCTGTGCTTATTGTCATCTGGCACTTACATTTTAAACTTATGCAGTCAGATAATTAAGTACACAGTGTGTAAATACTTAAATACTTTCCCCCTCAGAACCTCAAAATGTTATTATGGAAACACACTGAAAATAGGGCAGACTTTACTCCCTCTAAGTGTAATGTACTGCTGCAATCTGACTACTACACCTGAGGCAATATTCCTTTTTCAAACTGTTCTGTACATTTTTTTCTATTTTTTATTGATTTTTCATTCATTGTGTTTAAAGCAATCTGCACCATCTTGTTTGGCCAGGAATGGAGGCCATCTTGGAGATCTTAATGGTTATTCTACTAAGGGAAGAATATCTGCTGCAGTTCCTAGGTAGCAGACAACTATTGGCTCAAGTTTAAAGCTATCTTTGATTGGTTTATTCTATTGCTTGCTTATTATTTACTGCACTAAGTGCTCAGTGCAGTGTCACATGCGATGAAGCTGAAAATTAGACAGTGTCTGCAGTTTTAAATTCTCATCTGCAGTCTTCCTTCAGACTGTATGCATTTCACCCACTTTTCTACAAGGCCAAAATCACTTGCACTAATCTGTGCTCAGATATAGCCCACTGCACTGTACATTGCTGAACTAAAGAGACTCCTCTCTTATATTTTGTAGCTGGTTATCTAGTTAAAAACCTTTACTGCATTATCACACCCTCCCCCAACCTCCAATGTTGTTACACTCCTCTGTCCATATGTAAACTCCCTATTAAGGCTTATCCCTTCCTTAACTCACCTTTCTAGGCTTACTATTCATAAGCACTGGATTTTATGAAGGGTTAAACAGATCAGCCACTTTCCATTTCCAATGTTCTAGCACTTGGTATTCTGAGACAATGTAGGGACTGCCATATGCTCCCTAGCAATAAACTCCTAATGAACATAATGGATTCCATCTGTGAGAGGTACAAATAACTAGTAATCTGGGAGGTTCATAGGTTCATAGGTTGATATTAGGCTATCTGCCCTAGGGCATTTATAAGCCTAGCCAGAGTGTGTTTGGCTTTTGCCACCCTTTTAGATTAGTTGACTGTGCCTCTGTATAGTAGGTCACAGAAGATAGCCCTTTTAAGGTTAGTTTACTGTGCCTCTGTCTAGTAGGGACACAGAAGAGATCCCAGGGGTAAACCTATGATCTCCCATCCACTCGTCAAGATTTCTCTTGAAGAGGGTCATTGAGGGGCTCTGCCTAACATGGATTGGAATTTTTTTCCAGAGTGAGGGGAGCCTCTGGGATATGAATCTGTCCCTCCAGCATGTCCTATTTATTTCTGTGCTGAGGTTTAAGTCCCTGGAGCGTGTAGCTCTAAGGGATTTGGATTTCCTGAGGTGGAGCATGTCCATTAATTCTGGGTTGGACATGGCTTTATATGTCATGCACAGATCACCTCTGAGTAGGCGGTAAGCAACTGAGTAGAGCTGGAGTTTCTTTAGCCTAACTGCGTAGGGCATCTGTTTGAGTCCCTTGATCCTCTTGGTGAGGTACTTTTGGGGTCTTTCCAGTTGCTGCAGGTGTTGGGTAAGGTACATCCCAAATGGGGCACTGTATTCAATTATGGGCCTTATGAGTGATGAGTAGAGGGGCACAATGACCTCTCTGGATCTAGATGTGAACCCTTTCATGATAAGGTGGGCTATACAGAAGGTCTTTATAACCACTTTGGCAACGTGATTGTCAAAGGAGAGATTGCTATCTACTTGGGTCCCCAAATCCCTAATTACTTCTTCCGTACATAATGGATTACCACCTATGTGGTAATTTGTGGGCACTTTGTTTTTCCCAGAGGGGATGACTATGCACTTTTTGGCATTTAGCTTTAGGCCATGGCTCTGGCACCAGTTATCTGTCTCTGTGAGACTCTTTTGGAGGATGCTTGTGTCAGTCAGTGAGTTGATTATGGCACCCAGTTTGCAGTCTTCTGAGAACCTGGTCAGCCATAGTCCTCCCGTGTTAGCCTGTACCTCAGAGAAATATATACCAAACAAGAGAGATCCCAGGACTGAGCCTTGTGGGATGCCACTTGTAACTGGTTTAGAGTCTGACATGGCATCTGCAATTCTGACTATGTGGCTTCTATCCCTGAGCCAGTTTGCAACCCATCTTGTGACATAGGGGTTGATATTTAAGCTGGTGAGCTTATTTATGATGCCCAAATGGGGTATTGTGTCAAAGACTTTTGTGAGGTTCAGGCAGGCTGTGTGGACTACCTTCCCTTCATCTATGGCCTTGGTGACTGCTTCAAAGAAGTCAACCAGGTTTAAGAGGCAAGATCCGCCCTTAACAAAGCCAAATTGGGTAGGATCCAGTGTTTGGAGGTTCTCAATGTCTTTGTTTATGAGTTTCATGATGATATGCTCCATAGCTTTGCAGACCAGGCTAGTCAGGCTTATAGGGTGATAGTTTCTGGGGTCTGTTGTGGCACCACCTTTGTGGAGTGGGACCACTGTTGCTGTACGCCATTCCTTGGGTACATATCCTGTAGTAAGGCTGAGATTGAACAGTGACTTTATGTGAGGGTTCAGTTCTTCTTCGAGCTCGTGTAAGACGCAGCATTCCTATCCTCTTCTACAATAGGCAGTGAGCATCCCACATCACACTATCATATTCCCACACTTGCAACTGCAACACCCTCAGATTAAAAACTCAAAAATGTCTTGTACTAATGTCGTAAAACGTCTTTATCTGAGTCTCTAAGATCTCATAATATGAAATATCAATGTGTCTCCTTAGTACCTCCACTCCATATGCCATATCAACAAGTCTCCAACAACAAACAACCCTTATATGTTCTAATTGTAGTCTAGCCTCTGACAAAAATGTTTTACTGAATGGTGAAAATATTGAGAGATATATATATTCCACACTTACAAAGAAGGGCAAAGAGTGAGCTATGATGATCTGCCTCTCAGGAGCTAAGATTGCTGACATAATAAGGACCTTTAGTTTCCTTCTCCCAATAAAATTACTGTGCTACGTTAGTAGTCCATATGGACATAAATGACGTGGTACACATAACTCTGGGGAATATGCAGAAGGACATGCTGCAATGTGCTATGCAAGTATCCGAAAAAGGTAAGACTATCTCTGAGAAGAACTCTCCCATAATGAAGAATGATATGAACATGCAAATATTTCAAGTACATACATTAATGACCTTATAGCTTGCCAATATACCAAAACATGTGTTCCCATTATAAGTGTTAAGGCTGTTCTTAAAAATATCCAAACTAGTGCTTGCTTTAATGTAATTTGGTAGTCTGTTTCACACATCTGCTGCTCTCTCAGAGAACCAATTAGTTAACTTCTTATTCCTGCAGAATTTTCTACATAGGTTGTCGGATGATTCTCCACTACTTTTTGATAATCCCAAACATATCCAGAGGTAGTAGTCTATAATGCCTGTCTACATTTAAGAAGAAGATAATTGGGTTTAACAAATAGCTAAGTAGCTGACATTATTCTTGGGGGATCCAGCATGTATTAACTTAGAATGAGATGACTGACAGTCCATCTTGCTTTGCCAAGGATGTCCCCCATTTCTCATTCAAGGGGTTCCACATACTAGCTAAAACCTTTCCTGCCTCATATTGACCTCTTTTAAGCAGAGTTCAATTGATGACCATCCCAAATTAGCAATTACATCAAATATGAAATTGCAAAACATTAAGATGTCTCTTCTTAATGTCAGGTGTCTTAACAATAAATAGCCTGACATTGAGGCACTTCTACAACTAAAATGTGTCTGTGTTTGTAAGAAACCACTCCTTCTGTGCCTGAGTTCTATAACAGCCATGCATTTAGGCTCATTGGAAGTGGTAGTGGAGTCTCTGTTGGTGACCATCTCATTTCAAGAGTAATTCCTGGATACTCAAATAGTGAGTTCTTAGCTCTCCGGCTCACCTTACGCAAATCTAATCTCCAACTTACAGCTTGTTGCTGATCCCCCCCCCCCCCATGACCCCGAATGAACAATTTCTGACATTTCTTGAAAATATCCCTATAATTAGTAATACAGTAATATGTTCCATTGATTGGAACACTTACACCTCTAATGTAGGCTGTACTCAGGGGTAACCTCAACCAAAATGTCCTCAATTCACCATCAGAAAAAGAATTTGAGGGGGTCCTTACTAATGCAACCTCTTCCTATGCCATTCCCCTGGTTGTCCTTTCATCAGTTATGTCAGGTTACCAACTTCTGACCTTCGCTGTCAGAGCTCCCAACCCCCAGCAACCAACACCATCCTCTTCACAGACTTCAAAAAGGTGAGCCTAATGCTATTTTATGGTAAAATGTCTACATTTACCCACAGCTCTCCCTCAGTTAACCCTGAACATGCAGCCAGTTACATTAATGATTTGCATGCTCATTTTAGATAAGTGCATTGATCTAGCAGTCATGACTTCTTGCTAGACCTAAATACATTGGAAATTTAAAAATAAAGCACCCTATCGACAAGTCAACATTAAAAAACTGCATAATGAAAGGAAGAAACTTCTTAGAATACCAATTAGAGTCAAAATTCAACCATAAGAAATCAATTAAAAAAAAACGTACTAAGAAACTTAAGGTCACTATAAAAACCAGCAAAGCATCCCGTGAACTGAATTTAGAATCTAAGGCTACATTAGAAAACTAAGAAATATTTCACAACATTGCGCTGAACTTCTCCTCAGTGGAGTCTCTCATTCAAGTCCTAAAGTAAATATACAATCAAATAAGATTTCTGCAAATTCTTCTCCTGAAACTACCATGCCCAGTAAAAAAATCCATGAGACTCCACTTCTATCACAAAGAAATATTTTGTAAGGGAACTTTCTCTATGGATTGCCAAATTAATGATATCAAACATGTATTAGCAATACCCCTCCTTAAACTGTTTAACCTAAGCCTAGCAGTGAGCTATGTTACTGAATCCTGGCATACTTCAGTAGTGATTCCCCTCTGCAAGCATGCCCCACCCCCCATGTCTGGTAACTACAAACCTATGAACCACACCAGACTGATCTGTAAAGCTGTTGAATACATCATTACTGACCTCATTAATCTTGACATCAAACATTTCATTAAACTCTGCCTATAACAGATTGTGCCTGCTAAAGTTTGCTAAATCTTCTCAATTTCCCTGAGGTCACTAAGGCAGTGGACTGTGGTCATGCTATTGATCCCTCTCATCTTGATCTGACAAAGGCATTTGGCATCATACCACATAAAGGGATAATCAAAACGATTTTTGCCTTGGATATCAAACTGGCTTAACTAATTGCCTCCAGTAAAGCTCTATTTAATGTGTACTTACAGCTCCCAGTGGGCATGGCTTTAGCCTTTAAAAACATAAAGTTATCACCTTGAAGTTAAAACAAATATTCATACCTCTGGAACCATAAGTGTTACTAGAAAACTGTAAATGACAAACTATTCAGGATAAATTATACTTTAGATTAGTGGAATTAATTCAGTTTGATGCTTTAAACCGGATTTTATAAGCCAAAGTAAAGGCAGTGAATATTAATTTTGCAATGTGGTAAAAGCTGCTTATGATATCTCAGTAACCATTCAAACAAGACACATACTGCCAGCAGGATTTTCTTCATATGGATGTAAGCTTACATATAAGGCTATGCAGTTCTGTCTGTGTTACCTGAATGCTGAGAAATTTAGAGAAATGTAAAAATTATTGCAATACAAATAAACAGTTTATAAATTATATTCAAGGTCTCTTTAGCTGCATTAAACAGAGGTCAAATATCAATGCAGTTGTGTTTGCCATCATGTATGCATTAAGATGAAATCTTCTAATACCTTGTATGTAGCATGTTTTTTGAATTATTAATGCAGATATGAACAAACACTATTTGATGCCTAGAGGTGTCAGTAGGAGGTAACTGTAGAAACACCTGGAGGCTCAGTCAGCTATAATGATAGAATGCACATTGTCCTTGAAGCAGACTATTCCTCCAACAGAGTGGAGGTGACTAGTGCAGTCTGTGATGATCATCCACTGGACCAGTAATCAAGGAGCCTCAATTCTCACCACTGGCAATAGTGGGGGATGTTCACTGAGAGGATGACAGGTACACACACAGTATTTCCAGATGCAGCTCTCTGCATCAAGTGCAATTTCCTTTAAGAGCACACAGAGACCACAGTCAGTCCGGGGCTGGTTTCTCCCTCTTTCTCCAGATCACCAGTAAGACTCCCTACTGGTACAGCAATGGAGTTGAGATCTCAGCTGACTGTGCAAGCCAAGGCCTCCAGCACCCTCTCTGTCCAACCAGTGTTTCATGTCCCTGACCAAGTAGCTGAGACACACACTCTTTGAGATTTGATTTACAAACACACATACACACACACACATACACACACACACACACACACACACACACACACACACACACACACACACACACACACACACACACACATGGGGAAAGGCTGGCACAAATTTACTAGCTATACCCCTTCTTCCAAGACTATAAAGTAGTTATGACTGCCACCAGATACTCCTGCCAGCTACATTAAGGCTCTTCAAAGGGTACCCAATATACTGACTGAAGCTGCTAGTTTGACCAAGAGCAAGGCTGTTAGGAGTGTCCCACACAGTGTCATCAAATAAATATGCAAGTACTCTCAAAATTTAAATATCTCTACAAAGATCAGCCACAATGAAAGGTTTAAATATATTTAATAATAATTACTAAAAAAAACAAGACAATACTAGGTATATATTCATAGTGACATCAGAGTTCAAAACCACAGGAAATATTTAAAATAATATTGCAGTAGAGGCCCACACAAATAAAGACAAACAATATCTAAACTAAGCTTCACTATATTCCTGACTGAATGTAAGACAGTTACTATACTCTGATAACTTACTTAGAGCAAGGCAGATGATGTGGTGAATGGTTCTCCATGTTGTTGTCAGGCCCAAGACTGAATACAGAATGCTCAGCCTTTCTAGAGGACTTCTCAAAATAATATCTAAAATATTACTGCTGGGATATATTTCAGAATGACATAATTTCTGGTCATCTGACATCTAGTTACCATGCAAACCCCTATTGCTAGCAGCTGGCAGGACTTAGCACCTACCTGTAAAAATACACACAAAGGTTTTGCACAGATCTTTGGCAGATGCTAGACATCATAAAAGAATTGCATACCTACACATTTCCAGGTAGTAATTAGTTCTCCCCAAAGCCAATACAGAAAGCTTCCTAGTACAGACTTTGTGCCTCTGGCTGCATTGAAACCTGTAAGATAGCATCTTTATGGCCTAGCCTATAAAGTGATTTAATTGCAGATATTTTTCTAAAATTTGCTGGACTGAGGTTAGATCTCCAGTTTTCTGTGTTAAAACAGACATTTAAAACGTTACAATAGTGCATGTACCTTTCTGTTCTCTGCAGTAGGGCACACTGTGGATACTTTACAAATACAAGCACTTTACAAATACCTTTTCAACACAAATGTCTGTACGAATCAGTTTGATATACACATGACATACAGTTCTAATACATTTGTAACACCAGCATCTTGTATGACATGCAGTTCTAATACATTTGTAACACAAGCATCTTGTATAAATCATTTTGTTATTCAAAAATGACATATAATTATTTACAAAATTCCAGCTAGCTATGCTGGCAGTACCTCCTTTCGTCACGCAGTCCATCAGGGATCTGTATATTGTGTTTGACATTTACTTTTCTGACCTAGATACTGACAGTGATGATCTCTCACTGACCAAGTTTGCTAACAATTACAAACTGGACATAATCATAGGAAAGCACAGGAAATACAAGGTTATTTAACCCAAGGCCATGTGTGTCTTGCCAATAACTACACACACAGTTTATACCAGTTTTCCAAGGAGGACAGTGCTTGTACGTCATGGAGTATATTTTAAAGGTACAGTCCTAGGGATCTTTTGTTTTGATTCTGGTCTTTGTTTACATTTTTAGTATGGCTTTCTGAGTATGTCACAGCTTTTGATGTGGGGTTAGGGGAGGGGTGCCTACGGGAAGTTTCACTGGTTTTATCCAAATTCCATCACAAAATTCAACTGTAATTAAAGCAGCTCTCATTGAGTCATTTGTTGGTTTTTGCCTGTACTTTTTATCCTCAGGGAAAAGTAGCCTTTCAGGATTTTTTAACCCAACATGCTACTATATTGCAGGAAAGCAAATGAGTTTTGCAAGGCTGAAACATTTTTAAACAAGAGTTTTTGGTCCTTAAATTTCATATTTTATTTTGTGCTGATTTCTGAATGCTAGCCAAGTGCAATCATTGTATGACATGATTGCCACTAGCTCTGTAGAAAGTATCTGAATGATGCAAGTTTCAAGCAGTAGTAGCAGAAACAGTGTTTTCTCTATTTCCCCCATGTTTTATTGCTTTAAATTTCTGAATATTAGCCATATACAATGATGTTCTGACCTGCAGGTAGCTCTGCAGATAAGCATGGCTGTGATGCAAGGTTCAAACATTGGTAGACAGTCTTCTGTTCCTTTTATTTTCTAGTCTAGGATATGCTTATTTCTGAATACAAGTGCCCTGATTTTATGACCTGGCCTGCTTTATAATATAATATCAGTCTATACGGCATTACCACCATTCCATGATACAGTCCTTCCTGCCATTATGGCTGGATTAAAATTCACTTGTTATGAGTCCATGCCCAGTACCACACTTGCAATGAGGTCATGTGTTATGGAATCTTCACTCTGTTATAGGGGGTGTTAATCACAAGGGTACCACCATCTATCTTGTCTCTATTACTGAGATTACACAATGTCACATTCCATTAATGACTATACTTGAGACAGTGCAGCAATGCTCCCAAATGCATGCTGTTTCTGACCATAGTATGCTATGATTTGGTTTATTTTCATTGCCACTCTCTGCATACCTCTCAACCCTCAGCAAATCTGGGGAATGTTGGAGGTGTTGGAGGGGGAAGGCCCAAAACTGGGACTAATTTTAAATATTGCTCTTAATAACTTTGAAAGTTGATAGAATATATTTGCATTAGCATACATTTTCTAAAGGACATAAATCCTGAAATTCAAACATCTGTTTTTTTTTTAAGAGACTTCAGTCCTCAAAGATTTGCCAGAAAGCTACAAATCTTATAAGAAACAGACAAAAAATAAGAGTTGAAAATCTGGACAGTTGACAGGTACAACATGGTGCTACAAGATATACTGTGTGCTTCATTAACTAGTATGGCACCTTACGTCCAGCACTGCTTTTTTTCTTATAAGTGTACACCTGATAGCCATAGGTACCAAAACATGGGTCCCTATTAATTCATTGATTGAAAACATTGAACAGCGTTTCATCAGAAATGCTGTTTGTTGAACTGGTCTGACTGAGATCACATTATGGTAGGGATCAGGAAGTTTGCCTTACCCCACTGTAGTGCGATCTCGGAGTCAGTATATATAATTAGCAGGGGGTATGGGGTTTGATGAATGGCATTTCCAATGAAATACCATTCAGCAATGTTTTCCTTCGATGAATTGATATAGACCTCCACTACACATCCACATACAAGCCTCTTGTCCTGGTTTCGGCAAGATGACAAGGATATCCCACACTTTTCAATGCCATTCAAAACTCTTCAGCTTATCATGTGAAATTCCTCTATATTTCTAGGATGTCTGTCACAGGGAAACCTGTTGATTTGTGAGTGTTACTCCCCTAAAGTGAATTAGCTTATACTGTGCTCTAATCATCTTAACTCAATTATATCAAAGTGGAATAGCAGATACTATATTCTGAGATCTACTAGATCACAAAGATAGGCACTCTGTACAGTTGAGAATGTCTAGCTATATCATAAGAAGCAACATTATGTCAGTCATTTTTATCCATTAGCATACCCAAGGAGCATTCCTTGTCACCTTGGGGAAAATTCTATACTTTACCTCATATACTTCTCTTAAAGGTGTCATCATGTTTACTCTAAAACTCATCTGTATGCCCTCCAGGTGCATCTGCCATGTAAAGGTTGTGGGTTATATACACATAGGTTCAAAGGAGATTACTAGGCTAATGGCTTAAGGGCCCTTACAAGCCTAGTGAATATAACCTGATTTTACCCAATATATGGCACCTAGGGGCAAGAGGATGGCATGGACTTGTGCCTGTACATTGGGTATCTTACAGATTGCCCCTGTCTATAAGGGACATAGGCAGTATCCCAGGTGTGAATTTGTGATTCCCCATCCATTGATCCAAATTACATTTGAAGAGGGTCAGGGAAGGGCTCTGCTTAAAAGAATTGGAAGCTTGTTCCAAAGAAGGGGCAATCTCTGAAACACATATCTGTCTCTCCAGCATCCTTTGTTAGAGTCACTGATTAAGTTTAAATCCCTAGTTTGGGTTACCCTTGTTTGGTTTGACTTGCAGATGTGTAGCAGCTCCATCAGGGCTGGATTTGTCATTGCCTTGTAGGTCAGGCAGAGGTAACACTTAACAGTCGGTAGGAGACAGAGTAAAAGGACAAGGATTTTAGTCTATCCCTGGTACTTGGTACTTGGATTAATTTGCTGTTACTAACACTGCAGCACAGCATAAGACAATTATAAATTCCTGAGTGTGCCATCCTTCAGATGAGATGAGATGTTAAATTGAAGATCATATCTAACAAAGCTGGTGATACTCTGGTGGATGACAGGAATCTCACAGCTTTTATTAAAAAGAGTAGAGGAATTCCCCAGGTGCCCTGGTGAATTTTTCCATACTCACCAACTAATAGTTATGGTAGAAAGCCTCATAACAGAAAATTGATTTTTGGTAGCTTCAGCTGTAGAAAGTCCTTTTATACAATCATGTTTTAAATGTCTGGTTTCACTATTCAGCTGCAATAATAACACTTTTCTTTAGTTTTTATTGGATGTTTAATTTGTAAAATAATCACAGCAATAGTTATAGTCAGAGATTTGTGAACAAATAAATGAAAAAATTTCAACTAAACCTCACACACAAAAGAAAAAATGTTTTACAGGCGTGCCCATTAACCATCAAGTGAAGTTATGATACATTACATTAAATCTAAAATGCAGTTATTTTTGTTTGTTAAACAGATCTCATAAGTTTAGTCCATGTATTGCAGACAGTGGTAATCCTGGTTGTTCTTGACTTAATTGTAATAATTTCCAGGTAACAGACTTCAGTTGCAATATTTATAAATTCATTGAAGGAGGGTGTAGATTTGTTCTTCCAGTTCTGAATTATAACCTTTCTCATTGTAGATAGCATAGACCACAAAATGCAATATTTCATTTTTTTAACACATATAGGAATAGGAGTGCTAAAAAGGATCAGTGATTTAGATGAAACAAATGTATCTCTAAAAAAGCCTGTAGAGAGAGATTAATGTTATTCCAATAAGGTGTTAAGACAGTACAGTCAAAAAAGATTGTTGCCAATCCACTTTAAGTTTTTGTTTACATCTCCAACAAACTTGCTTCTGCTTGAACATTAATTCAATTTTATGTGGTATGAAGAAAGATCTATGCAAAAATTTCCAAGTAAAGGGATTCCATTTAACAAATGAAGTATGTTTAAAAAATATTAGAATTGTTTTTTTACCTTCTTCACTTGGGGTCTGTTATTAATTTGGATAAAATAGTTCCAATAATTGTCATTGCAACTTTTTGTTTTTCTCCTCACAACCCAATATAATGTAGATAAGAGAGCATGTACCAATATGTTTTGTTGCATTGAGAATATTAGATATTCAATTAGTTTTGGCATACCATCTCTTATCCTTAGTTGCATTAACTTAATTTCCCCTTCCACATACTGTCTGCAGGATTTTACATCTAGCCACATGCCTTTATCTAAATTATATATGTTCTTGTTGTTAATCAACAGAATGTAGCTTTTCATTTTTTTTAAATTGAAAATAATATAGCAGATTTCTTTCTTTAAATATGATCATTGTTTCTAATTTTGAGATGGATATGTTATTTTGGGTATCTGCTATAGGAAATATAAGGCAGATCCATGCTTTATATGCCAGGTTTCTATATATACAATTTTAAAAGTTTAATATAGTAGAAATTAAATAGGAGTCACTTGTTTGGTGACTTTTTCTTATAAGGTAATCCTTTAATAACCAATGTAGACTATTATTTAGTATAAGATAACTATTAGAATACCTATTATGCTTAGAGTTTATCAAAATATTTCCTAAAAACTCTTTCTGCCTAGCTGTATAAGTGTTAATCCAAAGATATATTGTTTTTATAATTGATGATAATGAATATAATTCTAGATCTGGTAGCCCTATCCCTCCTGCTGCCCAGTCTCTCATATGATGGCTTAAAGCAATTCTTAGTTTATTAGGATACTAGAGATAACCTCTCTTCCAACTTGAAAAAAAATCGTATTCCATTTGTCTATTATTTATATTGTTTATACTGTTAGTATAATCATAATTGACAATATAGTTAATGAATTTATTTTGTATTCTATTCTTATTTGTATTTATAGGTAGGATTTTTGTTTTCTCATTGTTAAATGTTAACTTAGAGTTTCTTTGAAATACATCCATTGCTAAAGAAAAACTGCATATAGAGACTTATCATTGTCAATTAATGTCAGTAGGATGTCATCCACAAACAGTTGAATTTTAGAGTTTAAATTCTCATTTATGTTAGTATATTTTATATCTATATTTGATCTGAGAAAATTAGCAAATGGTTCCACAATTAGGGTAAAAAGCAGAGGTGAAAGTGAACATCCTTGTTTGGTTCCTTTCAAACATTGTATAGCATCAGAAGTAAAAGTACCTATTTTAACATATGCAGAACAATCATTATAAAAAGGATTAATAAGGTATGTAAAGTCACTTGAGAAATTATATTCTTCTAAAACCAGCAAGAAATATTTCAAGTTTACTGAGTCAAAAGCATTATTAATATCAAGATTCGTTAATGTTAAGTTCTCATTTTTTTATTTGCATAGTCAGTTATTGTGGTTATTCTTTTAATATTATTAGAAGCATTTCTGTTTAAGATAAAACCAGTTTGATCTTTGACAATCATGAAGGGTAGAATATATTTTAATCTATTAACTTGAATTACCATGAAC
>NC_056730.1:543914924-543919924 GCF_019279795.1 Protopterus annectens | reverse complement strand
GTGAAGGACCCAATTTTTCAAAAAGGTGGATGTCATTCTTGATGAAGTCCCAGTTTTTCTTCAAAATATTGCAAATTCTCCCTGCATCACTGCTGAAGGCTGTTATAAAACTAGTCGTGAACTTACAGTTAGTCAAAATGGCCAAACTGTCGCTGCTAGTTGGATTAAAATCACCAGTTGAACAGTCAGATTGGGCTACTGGCGTAACCGCCGTAGTCAGATCTATATGGGCCTTTAAAAGGGGTTTAAAGAACCCATTAACTTTCTTGGTCTCAATTTCGATAATAATTTCATCGACTAATGTATGAGGGTAACCCCTATTCAAGAATTGGTTTTTAAGGAAAAAACACTCTTCCTTAAATGCCAAGTCTGAGTTGCACATACGGACAGCTCTAACGAGTTGGCCCTTAACAATAGCCCTTTTCTGTTTGAAAGGGTGCTGACTGGAAAAGTGCAACAGTGAGTTACAATACGTAGATTTTCTAAACACTTTAGAAAGGTACATCTTATTCACAACATCCTTCGTGAGGTTAACGTCTAGGTAATCGATAGCAGTAGTGGAAAAAGTATGTGTAAACTTCAAGAAGGAAGTGGTATGATTCATGTAGTCAATTAAAGACAGAGCTTCTAATTCGTTACCTTTGAATAAAATGAAAATATCGTCTAGGTAACGTGTGTAGAAGCAAATCTGGTCACTAAAGGAAGGGTTAGATAGAATGAATTTTGTTTCCCAAAAGGCCATGAATGTGTTAGCCACACTGGCTCCACAAGGGGAGCCCATGGCTATACCTTGTTTTTGTAGAAATATGTTGCCATTAAAGATGAAAAAATTAGAGTCAAGGACTATATCAAGCAGGTCGGTGACTATGCTAATTTCATTAGTTGTGGCCCCCAAGTTATCTAATTTTAACCCAACCCATTCAGTAGCTTCCTGATGTGGTATCGATGTGTATAAGTCAACCACATCTATTGTAAGGAAGTTAAGATCATTATTGTAGACAATACTGTCAATACTAGTGAGAAATGACCAAGAGTCTTTACAAATGGACGGTATTTTCTTTAAATATTTTAAAATGATGTGATCAATAAGTTTAGAACTATTGTATGTCATTGAAAACCTTCCATCAATAAGTGCCCTCATGGGTGGGTTCTCAAGATTCTTGTGAATCTTGGGGATGCCGAACATCATTGGTACTTTGGGAAATGGAATATCCAAAAAATTATACAGATCCATATCAATTCTCCCTTCCAAAAACATGTCTCTGAGGTAACCCCTAATTCTCCTATTGTTACCATTCATTTCACTAACTGATGATGGACAATAAGCTGGGGAATTTAATACAGAGGACATTTTGTCAATATACATGTTGTTATTGAAGATGACAAGACCTCCCCCTTTATCCGGTTTTATTGCCCGAATAGGGAGTAGTTTGAAATCCGACAACGCGTTTCTCTGATCGATGGTGATGTTTGGAGACGTGTGTCCTTTGGACTTGGAGTTGGTATATTTAAGTTGTCTAATATCTAGCTCACATACATTTTCAAACACCTTTAGCACAGAATGAAGAGGAGGGTTGAAGGTGCTAGGGACTTTCAGCCCTGTCACCGATGGCACCATCGAGTTATGGAAAATTAAGTCCAAATTGAGTTTCCTAGTGTAACACTTTAAGTCCAAAATAGTCTTGGTGAGATCGGACCCAGATGAAGGAACAAAAGTGTTACCACGGGACAAAATTTCAACAAGTTCAGGTGCCAGTGTAGCATCAGAAAAGTTGTAAATACTAAAGTCACCCTTCTGGTTCCATTGAATACGTAGAGGGGAAGACCCCAGGTAGTCAATTACTGTATTCGAGGACAAAGGAGTTAGTTGTTCCTGGTCCGGCTCCTCGTTTGATACGGTCGTTGTGGGGATTGTCCTAAAAAATTATTATTGTTGTTGTAGCCAGAATTAAGTCCAGAGTCAGGGTAGTTGTTATTAAATCTGTCAGAGTTGTTACTTGACTTGTTATACTGTCTGTTAAAACGTTTAGGTTTTGGGACAGGTACATTGTGTTCAACTGAATTGTTACCAGAACCTGTAGAAACTACTTCAGGTTCGGCCCCATCAGGGCTCCCAGACCCGGTATTGTGTCCTGGTTGGAGTTTAGGGTATGCACATGACTGGCTGTAAGCAGCTCTATCTCTGTTGAGCTTTTTAATTTTGTTCTGTTTTAATCTTGTCATTAACCCCTCAATACTAATAAAAATTCTGTCATAATCAAACTTGAAACGAAGAAATTGGATATCCGATTTAATGTTATTGTCCAATAGTTTGACCTCTTCTGTTAGACAGGTAATATTCAAAGAATAGTGCTTAATGAGCAGTTCTAATAGTTCGGCCCCCTGTCTTTGAAATAGTGTAGACAAGTCAGATAGAAATTCAACCCCCTGAATAAGACCAGAAGGGGAAAATGAAGAACGGAGGCCCTTAGGCACTACATTCTCATTGAGGCATTGTTGGAAATAGGATACCTCCAACTGTAGTTTTTTTAGTTTGACCAGTTTGATATCAAGTACTTTTAATTTACTAGTGATAGAATCAACTGCAGAAGAATGCGACTCACCCAAAGCAGCCGGTCGTCCAGTAGGATTCACCCCCGAAAAGGTGAAAGCATCCAAATTGTTAATCCACTGTGAAATGGATGTGACGCCAATAAGCCCTCTGTTCTGTGAGTCGAAATTGCCTCCGGTCCTATCCCTGCCTTCCGGATCCGTAGTTGGAGCTACACAAGGACGCTCTACTAATTCAGTGGAAGCCGAAGTGGATAAATTATTCAACGGAGGTTGTCCGGCTGGTATGCTGGGCAATGGAAGCCTAGAGGAGCTGGTGTTTTCAAGCGCCTCCATACGTGAATGCAACGCATCCAGTTTCTGTGACAACAAGCACAGAAAATTGTTCAAGTCGCTGTCAGCATTCCGATCCTTCTCGGCTGGTAAACCACCTTCCGATCTGAAGATGGCAGGGGTACTGGGACTGCTCAAACTCCCCGAAGCCATATACACGAAAACTGGTGAAGAAAAACAGCGCATGAGCTGAAGAACACAAGAGCGGCAGTGGGCAGAAAACGGTACTTCCGGGAAGTGCTGTTTCTGCTCACTGCACCGTTCTGTGTTCTTCGGTTGCGACCGCTGTTTCTTCGCCAGCCTGATGACAACAACCGGGAGAGAAACGATCCCAATGCCTAACCGTCTTCGAATCGAAGGTATTTACCAACGAGATCGAATAACGAACAGCGACAACTGTTTTCGCTGTTAATGCGCAGAAACTGAATAGTTGCGACCCGCGCGTATGGAAGCGCTTAGCCGCCGGCTCTGACTCCGACGCAACACCGGCGGACAACTCGGGCCAGACTATCGCCGGCTTCCGCAGTGTGGGCGTCAGCCGGTCGGTACTGGTCGACGCAGGGTGAAGGGCTGTGTCACATCCATTCTGATCAGATAACTGGGCGGATCTTTTCACTGCTGAGGTGAATCCACTGGACGGCTCTGCTGAGTGATCGCGATAACGTTGATTCATCACCTGGTAAATTAAAGTATGATATCAACAGTCCAGCAAAAGACATCTGGCTTCAGTACTCGGCAGTGCCGGTGCCTGAAGTCTCCGTTCTTCGTTTTTCTGCTGGTCTTGACTCCGGGGTTAGCTACTCTGACTTGTCTACATATTCAGACGAACCCGGGCTGTCGTTCTTTCATTAACGCGTTGAATACCTGTCGGCAGAAGACGGGTGATGGTTAACATTTGACCGTCGGGATATCAATTCTTCGTTTCAATTTGATATGACAGGTACATTGACAATGAGGGTTGTGTTCAGATTAAACAGAACAAGATTGAAAGCAACGAAGGGCCAGAGCTATGCATGCCCGGTAACCGGACACCGGAATACAGGCCCTGATGAGGGCTGATATTTGGTCTCGCTGGTCAGTTGAACGGCTGCCTGTCTGGGCTGGCACGAACGGTACTCAACGAAGTCGGTAACTTTCTTTCGACAGACAATATTTCGAACAGCTTCCTGGCTAACTATCGGTGCAGGACAATCCCAACGGTACCGTATCAAGCAGGGCGATTGCTGCTCGCGTCTCGGTGCGGTGATTATGCGTGTGAGGACAGAGGGCCGAACAGCTGTTACAACTTTCTGATACCCGCTGACACTGAACATTGATTTTATCGTGTTGCACGTTCCTTCTGGTCGATCTTCACCAAAGACAACCACGGACTTAAAAATCGTTACGCCAAACTCGGTTGACCAGTACCGCCAACTTTCGATGGTGTTCGTGTGGTGAGCTGTCGCGCTTCAGCCGCATAACGTTGTGCTGAGCGTTTGGTAATGTTGACAGACTGGAGCGGCAAATATGCAACTCCAGTCCAAGCTGCGTCTCTGGCTGTCCTGCGTCGATCCGGAAAGCGGCGTTGTCGTTCAAACTTCTCTATTGACAATGCGATAAGGGAGGGCTCATCTCGGCAACAACGTATTGACAAAATAATCCTCTGTGATAAATTCAGCAATATCGTCGTCGTTGGTGAAAATGAATGACTTCGGTGGGGGTTACCTCGGGACATGGGCCTGGAGGAGGGTGATATCGGATGCGGTACAGGATGATTCCCCAGGCATCTGGGTTCTGGTGAGAACCACCGTGAGACGCAACGATGGTTTCCGTGTTGTCTGACAGTTCACGGCAGTGATCACATCGTTGGGCGTTGAGAAACCGTCCGTTCAACCAAGGACGGAAGTCTTTGTGTTGATATTGTCTGCGATGTGATGTGCTGAATGGTTGACCCAACCACGTCGATACCGCATCGGAAGCTGAATGGGTGGAAGTGGGTGGCGGGGCCGCAACTGTGGTGGCATGATGCCGACCTGTGATGATCGCGGGCTGAATTTTCATCGCGCAACCGGCGTATTCTGGGCTGGGTGGCAACCGTGAACTCCCGCTGTGGGGCCGGTGTGGCTGCGGTCATGTTG
>NC_056730.1:543847424-543909924 GCF_019279795.1 Protopterus annectens | reverse complement strand
CCTGGAACTGGCCCTGCAGCAGTCTGCCATCATGGTGTTCTACGAGGAGTCCAGTCATGACCCTGGACTCCAGGATGTGCCAGCGCTGCACCTGAAGCGCACTCCCCCTCCAACACCAGACATGTTCCTGCAGAGATTAGTCTAAACAGGTTATGGCTGTATTCCCATCTGCATGGTTTAAATAAGGCCACATTCCCACCCTTTGCTGTCATTGGACCATTTTGAAAATGCTAAGCTCAGCTAAGCAGTTTGCAAATCCACTAAGCTGGGTTGAACAGTGCTTAAAGGGGTAATTGCTGAGCATTGCTTAACAGTGCACAAATCCATTTAGCTGAGTTAAGTGCTGCTTAGCATTTACATTTAAGCAATGCTTACACCGAATAAGTATAGCTGAGCACTGCTACCCATTGCTCAATTTTCATTATCAAATAATATCAGGATAATGACTTCATTAATCATTACTGACATATTAGAAAGTGCATATGATTTATTTTACATGACATCCCTCTATGTGCTCTCATTACATTACAATGGGGTGTGACTATACTGTATGGGACACTTGTGTATACATGGGTTATTTCACATTATATGTACTCACACTTACATTTTAGACAAGCTACACTACTGTGGTTGACAAATATCCATTACTACATACTTTAAAATTAAAATAATAATTTTAACACTGCTTTTCCATGTAAAAATAAAGTGCCTGTCTTGGTACTAGAACCATGAATGCCTGCATGAAAAACCAGCATTCAAACCATTATGCTACCTCAGCATATATGTTTATTTATCTCCTATGGGATGTTTCAGCAATGCTGAGTATAGGGCCATAATTTGCACACCCACTCAGCTATGCTTAAACATACCTTAGAATGGAAAAAAAAAACATTCAAAGACCCACTTTATTTACATGTATCTGTACTCCTTGTCAGTCACAGGAAGGGAAATTGTAAAAGAACACATAGAGACAGATTTTAATTATTGGTGGTTTTCTAACAAATCATTGGCAAACCACTTGGGATGTAAGTCAGAACTATCAGACATTTGGATTTCAGACATCATACCCTTCAGGAAATCTGTGCTACTGCAAGCCTTTTACTCTATCAGCTTTCCGGATTTGTCAGTGCAATATTTAGTAAGTGTCCCTATTTTTGTGCATTATTTATGGTTTTGTACAGCTTTCTTGCTCTAGGAAGTTGAGAAGTATGTGAGGCAGGTATCTGGGCATTCTGCAGAAACCTGTACAATTGACAGCTATGGCAGTACAGCACTCTGACATGGCGGACATTTGTGTTTCAATCTTCACACCCTTCGGGAAGTCTGTGTTACTGCAAGCCTTTTATTCTGTCAGCTTTCTGGGTTTGGCAGTGCAATATTTAAAATGTGTCCCTATTTTTATGCCTTTTCCCCTCCATTACTTTGGCTTTGTACAACTTTCTTGCTCTAGGAGGTTGAGAAGTATGTGAGGCAGGCATCTGAGCATTCTGCAGAAACCTGTACAGTTGATGGCTATGGCCATACATCACTTTTACAATGCAAAGGGTGTGTGACAGAACCTGTTACACACCCCTTGCACTGTTTCTTGTTCCCCTGTCTATATCAGTGTCCATGGACACTGAAATACTCAGATTATTTCATTTCAGTGTCTGCAGACACTAAAATGCTTTTCAAAAGTGGCAGCACTTTCTGAGTGCGCCCCCTGCACTCAGTGGTGTTCGTGTCCGCATAGCTGTAATAGTAGCATGCCTTCATGAATATGCAAGGCGTGCTACTGCTGCAACCATGCTTACACAGACATGGTCCACTCTGAGTCATTATAACGCTATTCCAACACAGAGTTTAATGAATCCTGGGGCAGGTTTATAGTAAATAATTTATAAGCTCACATAGTATGATTTTCCTTACCATATATTATAGCATTTAATGAAAAGTCTGCTATTCTTATTATTACAATAATTATAAAATTATAAAATGTTAATCGACATGTAGGTAATGACATAATTTACAAAAAATGGTGAATTTTATGTGAAGACCAAGAGGAAAACTGACAACAGATGTATGAATTAGCACTGCACCTGAGTAATGGCTGTATAGACTGACTGCCAGCATCAGTAATAATTTGCAAATGAGCATATTTCACTAGGATCCATGTAGGTGACTGTACAGTCACCGTAATGCTTGCCATTTGCTTCTGAGGGACAAACAAGAGTAAAATCTTTCTTCTATGGTAACTAAGATGCTTTGAACTAGATATTATGACTAATGTAGTTGTCACATAATAGTTCCGTAATAGCATGCGCACAAATGAATTTGTCAGTATTTGTCTGCATTCCATAGTCACCTAACTTAGGAAGATTTGTACTATAAAAAGAATAATTTAATTTGACATGAATTAAGCAGGGTCATCAAATTACTGCAAAACATATTAACACTCAAAAATTAGACACTTTTCATGCTCACAGTGTAACCCATTACAAAACAGTATGTCACTCAGTGATAGATCCAGGTTTGATTTCCTGCCAGGGCACAGCAAGTGGTTGATGGGTGACATCATGGTCTCCAACTCACAAGTTAATAGTATTTGGAAATGGGGAAGAAAATGGTTAACTGACTCTGTGTCTGGCTGAGTGGTAGAATGACAATGAGAGTTGAGTCATGTCAGTGGAACTGCAAATTGCAGTGGGGATAACTCTGTCTACTTGTGCACGTACACCCAGAAGCTATAAGGAGTACTTTGACTTCTTAGAAACACTGACTGTAGTACAATACAGGATACCTCCAATTGATTTTATAGTTCTAGAGGAAATTTCAAGGATCACATGTGGAATGCTACAAATTTAAAGGTGTTTGGTTGCAAAAAGAGCTTGTTTAATCTGAATCTGCATAGCAAACTGTTTTCAGACTTGCATGCAAGTCACTGGCTGTCCTGCAGAAACATTATGTCCAAACATAAGTATGTTCATAAGTATACTTAGTAGTAAAGCTCCTTGGTCCAAAGGTTTTCACCTGAATTCCCAATCATGTCATATCCAAAATGAGTTACAAAGCAAGCATTTGAGTCAAAGGAGCTACTGAGTTTTCAAGCAGTCATGATTTCATTCTGAGATGCATCACCTATATAGAGTGATTGCTGTGCAGACCTGTGAAACCACTGCATGTATAGAGGGTGTACTGGCTGTGTGCAAAGACTTTGTCTCCCATCTTTACAATGGCTTCTCCCATATGTGTGAACTGATTTGGACTGTGGTGTCTAACTTGATCCTGTTCAAGACTTCAGTAGCTGAGGTGGTGGCAAACAGTGATGCCCTAAAGTGGTCACTGTTTGCCATGACAGAAATCTCCAAATTTTTTTGGCCATTAGGTGTGAGAGAAGCTCCCTGGTTAATGAAAGAAGTGCAGGAGAGACAGGCTGCAATGCTACAAGGCTGCATTGTTTCCCTGCACAAAAAGTAGTAAAATTATACCATACCATAATAATAGTAGTTTCAAAAAAGCATCTCTATGATCAAATGTTTATTTGTTTATTTAACATTTGTTTACCATCAAAGTCTGACTTGGAACAAAGACACTTTTAGTGGGGGCCTGGGAAGAAATCCTTCAGGCACATGTTTTTGTTATGTGGGAGACCCCGAAAAAAACCCACACAGATGCAGGAGGGACATGTAGATGCCACACACAGGCACCCCAGCTGAAAATTGAACCAGGGAACCTCTTACTGTGAGGTAGCAACACAAACACTGCACCACCGCACCTTCCTGAGCATCATGTGCCAATGCACTGTGTACTGGATGTAGGAGATGTGTTATGCCTTCTAATAGTACCTTTTTTGTACTTGGGCTTCATGTCTGATCATTTGGTATTCTGCAAGAGCTCTTCCAAATGCATAGAAGTACATGTCTTATACACCACCTCCTGGAACATGGTAACAGAGCTTTATTCTCATTTGTTACAGAATCAGCTGTTTATGAATCACATGACATTACATGTTCGGTGCTGTTCATAAGTTTACAGGTCCATAGGTGTTTATTAGGCTAACAATCACAACAGCCTTTTTAAGCCTAGCCATGTATCCCAAATCTCTGACAAGTTCTGTTATGCTTGATAAGTGTAAGCAGGAGTCTGGGAGATTAACCATTTATAGGCTACCTGTGTCTCTTAGAGACATAAGTACTAAACCAGGGACAAATTTCCTATTTGTCAACCAGTTGAACAAGTTAGACCTGAATTGGGTTAGGGAGTAACTCTACATTACATGGCTGGGGAACCTATTCCAGAAATGGGGTAGTCTCTAGGACACATATCTGTCTCTCCAGCAGGTCCTATTTATACCACAGGCAAGGTTTAAGTCTTTAGAATGGGTAATTCTGGTACTGTTTGCTTTCCAGATATGTAGGAGGTCCATCAGAATGGGGTCTGACAATGCCTTATATGCCAGGCATAGATCTCCCCTCAACAGCTTGTAGGAGACAGAATACATGGATAGGGTATTGAAGTGGTCTTCACAGGACATGTTACTTATGCCCTGTATTCATTTAGTGAGGAATCTCTGTGGATGTTCCAGTTGTTGGATATGCCTGGTTAGGTAAATACTAACAGGGCATTGTACTCAATGACAGGTCTGATGAATGCTGAATACAGTGGAACAATGACTTCCTTGGACCTAGATGCCATACTTTTGTTTAAAAATTGACAACATAGAATGATTTTGTCACCACTGTAGACACAAGATGGTCAAATACTAGATTACTGTTTATGTGTGTCTCCAAGTCCCTGGTTACTCAGTCATCTCTTAGGGGTGTGCTGTCTATCATATTTGTTACCAGGGGTGCATGACTTCTTGAAGGGTACTATTATGCATTTCTTGGCATTTAGTTTTAATCCATGACTCTTACACCAGTTGTGTGTCTGTGTCTGTCCTTCCTCCTGGAGAACATTTGTGTCAGTATGGGTTTCAATAACAGCTCCTAATTTGTAATAATCTGCAAATTTAGTCAAACAGAGGACATTGATATTGGCCTTGACTTTAGAAAAGTAAATGCCAAAAAGGAGCAGTCCTAGGACTGATCCCTGAGGGACTCCACTTGTGACTGGTCCCTTTGTAAAGGTGGACTCCCCAGTTCTAACTTTCCGAGTCCTGTCTGTGAGCCACTTGGCTATGTGCTGGGTGACATAAGGGCTTGTACCTAACATCCTGAGTTTGTCCACTATGCTTGAATGGGTTATTGTATCAAATGCCTTAACCAAGTCAAGGTAGGCAGTGTGAATAATTTTGCCCTCATCCCTTGCTTTGGTGACCTTCTCAAAGAAGTCCACCAGGTTGAGTAGGCATGACCTGCTCTTGACAAAATCAAATTGGGGTGGGTCCAGTGTCTGGAGGTTTACTATGTCATTATGCATCAATTTCATCATAATTCTTTCCATGGCTTTGCATATGAGACTAGTGAAATGTATGGGTCTGTAGTTTCCAGGGTATGTAGATGGCCCACCTTTGTGCAGAGGGACGACTGTTGCTGTTCTCCATTCATGAGGGATGAAGACTGTTTAGAGGCACCAGTTAAATAGCAATTCTAGATGTCCTGATAGGTCATATTTCATGCTATTTAGAAGGCATCTTGGGATATTTTCTGTGTCCGCTGATGCAGTGTTCTTGGCCTTAGAGAGAGCAATAAAGACCTGCTCCCTATTGATAGCAGGGGGAGTTATATTGATGGAATTTCTTGATGGAATTTTGGGGGGAGGGGTAAAGTTGGAGCTGAATTTGTCAACCAGGAGGTTTGCTATATTGTCTGGTTTAGTCCGGGTGACTCCATTTACAATGAGCTCTACCCACACTTGTGTATTGCTTTTGAGGTTGTAGACATAGCTAAAGAATGCCTTGCAGATGTCCTTTGCCTGGGAGATCAAATTTACCTCAAATTTGACTTTGGTAGACTTTGTCCTCTTCATTTTAGTTTGATGAGAGTGCTTTTATTCTACTGGGTACTACACCTCCTAAAGTTTGCCATGATTTTATTCCTTCTGTTATATAGCCTATTGATGTTGTGATTCCACCAGGGTGGCTTGTTCTTTGAGTTAATTCTGTACTTCTTCTGGGTGGCTACAGCTGCCTCTATGCAGCTATTAACATGCTTGTATTGGGTTCCTGTGAACAGTTCTGCACAGGCAGCACATTTTGCCACATTATCACTTATTAGTATGAAATTAGTCTTAGAGTAGTTTCTGAATATTCCAGGATTAGCTGGGGTTCTAGGCTTTATTTAGTTTTACTTTAAAGGAGACCATGTTTGCTTGTCTGACCTTACCAGAAAAGGCATTACACTAGGAGGTGTGCAGCACTCTCCCATATTAATGAGGACAATATCCAGTGTATCTGTGTATCTATATCTATCATTTTAAATATATCTATATATATATATATATATATATATATATATATATATATATATATATATATACATACATATGTATAGAGAGAGAGATAGAGATATATAGATTTAGATACACACACACACACACACACACGCACACACACACACACACACACACACACACACACACACACACACACACACACACACACACACACAATGAGGTAAATTAAAAGGCCAAAACATGATATCCACAGCAAGAGGCGTTTGGCTTTATTAGCTTGAATGTATCCATAAAGGCTTTAAAACTAAAAAGTAAAAAATCATTGGGCAGGATTCACGAAGCCTCCGTGTAAGAGTTACAATGCTTACACGGAGGCTGCAGTTAAATGGTGTGATGTCAGTATGTCATGCATATGCATGAGGGCATGCTGAATCACATGTAAGGCTAACACAGTCCGTGGAAGACAGTAGGGGGGCGTGTCCATAGGGCGAGCCCTGCAAATGGACATGCCCCCAGAAGAGTAAAAGTCCCGAAAGTAAACCCCCACAACAGAGTCTGTGTAAATGTGAATAAATACAACACAACACATGCCCCCACAGACTATGAACATAAAATGTATAAATGAACATCTTATATTTTTTTTTATAAGTTGTAAAGATGTTTGCCCGTGAGTGCGCTCGTTTGCGCGTGCGTGCCCGTCGCTTAGCCACAGTTAGCAGTCAGTGGAAAAGCATATAAGAACTATATATGCAAAGTAAGCCAAGAAGCAATAGCGTTAGCGGTAGAGACGTCGGCTGAAGAGGAGGTAGTCATGGTTCGAGCCCCCACAACATCAATTTTTATTTTTAGTGAAATAAGCACGAAACAAGTCCCTGACATATATGTACATATATAAAATTATATTTTATGTAAAATGTAATGAAATGGGCCATGTATTTTGAAGAAATGTGAGATAAAAAAAAAAATGTGAGATGTGCCCATAGCTGAGCTACAGTCTAGCAAGTTGAGGATATCTGCTTGTAGGTGAGCAGTGTTTTAACACGTGTAAAATGAGTGCCCGGGGTTGAGCAGGTTTTTATCACACTGAAACTGTTTGCCCGTAGCTGAGCTGGGCGTAATATGCGTGCTGACAGCCAAACGACACGTAAACCGGCGTAACCCATTTGCGCAGAGCTGCGCACCACGCCAACAAGCTAACCGACGGGCAAAGTTGAGCAAGCTGTATCAAAACTGCCTTTACACAGACACACCTCCTAGCCTGTGTAGACAGTCATAAAATATAAAAAGAAATGGCCAGGTTCGAACCCAGGATACCATGCACCATAGTCAAAGTACTGAACCACTAAGCCATGACAGTTGCACTTAAAAATGCAGTAATAGCATATATATAGGAATGAATAGAAAGAGGAGCATAACAAAGCAGGTTTTGTGAAGCTGATACAATTCCAAAATGGCCAATCACAGATAAGTGCAGGAAAAACGGCATATATAAGCCCCATAGGTGGGAATACACAGCATTACTGATTGTAGAACCGACTTGCAGCCAGGATGTCAGGTGTAGGTGAGGGTAGTTGCTTCCGAGCACAGAGGTGGGGCGTTGAGGAGTCCAAATATATGGTTTGGCTCCTCTTCCATAATCATGAGGCCCAACTCATGCAGGGCCAGGTCCTGTGGGGAGCATATAGGGCTGAGGCGTGGGACCGGTTGGCTCATGATCTCACCACTGCCACAGGAATACCAAGGACTGGTGAGCAGGTCCGTCACCACCATGCGGCCCTGAAGAGATGGAAGCAAGACCAACTGAACCGTTGGATCCAGGAGGCCCGGCAAATGCCCAACGCCCCACTACTGAGTAAGTTACATGTAATTATTTATGTAAGAAATTAACCTAGCTGATATTATGGAGATGTGTATTCCAATATTACTTTATTTATATTACAGCTGCAGGTGTCCGTTCTGCGAACCGTCGAGCCTATGACAATAGGCTGGTGTGGTTGCGCCACCAGGCAGGTCAGTAATTCTCTCCCTGTAACTGTAAATAAATATATAAGTATGACAGTTAGCAAAAGAGTGCAGTGTAGTCATTAATTAATAAAATGTGCAAGTAACAGTGTAAGAGGGTTTGCAAGTATTGCTTGATTACAAAAGTGTGATGCAGCCTGTAATCCAAACATAAAAATGAAACAAGTCTGAAATAAAGATGTCCCACCTGTAATATAATAGTACATAACCTGCAGCAGGCTGAAAAGTACAGCTGCAGAAGCTGAGTAAAACACATGTGTGAAATATATCCCTGTTGAAATACAGAAACATGACATAAGTGAGACTGTTGGAAAGGATTGTTATAACTACAGGTAAAACATGTCAACAAAGCCTAGAATTAAGTACCATCCTGAACTGTAAAAATAAAACAAGTGAGAGAGTGTGCGAAAGAGGCATGAATCCACCAATAAAGTAGTAATAACTCCTGAATACAGTATACTGCAGTCAGTACAGAATGAAATGAATGTGACAGGCAGAACCAAACAGTAACATGTGTTGAAAACAGTACTGCAGCTGGAATGTGTGTCCCAAAATCTGGATATGTTGCTCTCAGTCTACAATATGCAGATAGTATGGTTGTCTGAAATACCAAACATCCACAGTTGTCTATAGCTATATAAAGCAAATGTAGCAGGATGATGTAGCTGAACAGAGCCAGATATGAATGTGTATGAATAAAAATGAAATGTATATTGATGTAGCAGTAACATTCCTATCACCAACCTGAAGTAGTTATCACATAGGAAACTGTAGGCAGAACTGTAGTGTGTATATATCTGCAGCTAGTAGAAATGTACAGCATATGTATTGGTATTTGAAGTTGTTAATTAAATTTTCTTCACCCTACCCTATAACCACATATAATCCATTCCACGTGAAATTGGTATGTGCAATCACAATTAACACCCCTGGACATTTGTCCTGTTGGTTCATACATATTTGCATGTACATTGATTCATCTGCCCTGTTCATACATCCAACCCTGATGGCCTGTTGCCATCAATCAACCCTGCATGTTGTTGGATTGTGTATTGCTGTTCAAATTATGCATGTGTTATGCTTGCTGTTCAATGGCTTGCATATATGGGTGTTTGGTTAATGGGAATACTAATGCATGCTGTTACAACTAATTGTGAATGGTATTGTACATTACTAACCCAAACTGTCATAACCTAATGCAAAACATAGGACGACAGGGAAGGCGGGTTCCATCGGACCCACCTCTCCCTCCTCAGCTGCTGAGTGCACCTGGCAGTAGTGCCCAGGCCGGATCCTCCTCCGGTGGCCCTGTGCCACCTGCGGGTGGAAGTGCTGCAGGGGATGGGGCTTGTCCCCCCTCTGCAAGTGTGGCTGGAGGAGAACATCCACTCACCCTCCGTAGAGTCCGGACTGTGGTGCGTAGGGAGATCCGGCACGCTGTGCTTGGGCCCCTATGCCAGCTTGAGGCACGGGTGGCACAACTCACAGGCATGCCTGCTGCCCAGCCTACACAGCCACCAGCACAGCCCCATCCTGGGCAGTGAAGGCACAGTGGCAACTGCCCATGGGTGGGGATCTCAGTTCCACTGTTGCCATCTGTGGGCTCATGGGCTCGAGATATCCAAACATCTGTCCCCGTCAATTGTGTAACCCCCCCCACATGTGTCATACACCGCCCTTGTATGCGTCTTGTTTGTCTTGTCTGTTAACCTACCCAACCTACCTCCCCAGCTATACCGACTTCCTGTACCTAACATACTACTCTCACCTGAAAAAAAAAAAAGGCACTCTATACCCACAAAAAAATTATGCCCCATACATAGCTGCCCATTTTGCACACATGTCTGCTGGACATGTAAACTGTCAATTACAATTGGCTGTACAACAAGTATTATTGTTGTCCTTACACCTCTTTCAGGGGTGGAAGGTTTCAAATGTCACACCAAATTACAAACATATGCACAGCTGTTGCTGATGAAGAAATGGGCAGCTATGGGCCTTACCTACATCCCTCCTGCAAAACCCAAGCTTGTTTCCCTACTGTCCTACCCTCTTTGTGACCCCTTTTTCACCACTTTCCTATCTCCCCATTTTCTTTTCTTTCAAAGAAAATAGCGCGGGTGTGCGTGAGAGTAAGCACTTTTAAGCAGTAGTAAGCGGGAGTGTGCTTCTGTGCGCTTCTGTGCGCTTAGCTATGCGTGTGTGAGCGAAGCTAAGCGGCAGTGCGCATGCGTGACCTCCGCGCAAACCAGCGCTAACCCGCTTACAACTGCTTAAAAGTGCCTTTGTCACTCTGAATGACAAGACCTGTAGTTTCCTCAGCAGCAAAATAAAATACCTCTCTCAGTCTCGAACCCAGGACCTTGGAAACACTAGTCTGCATGACTTACCACTAAGCCATGAGTGCTATACAAGAACATTGTGCTGAAAGAAATATATCATAAAATAGTAGGAATTAATTTAAAGGGAATATACAAGTCTAGCACACAAAGCATTTCATGTATATTTACTGTCAAATCTAGTGGATTTGTAAAATAGTACTGTGTGCTGAAAAACAGTCATGCTAGTTGGTAGCTACTAGGTAATAATGTCACAGTAGTATCTGGCAAGCCACACACATATTCAGAGCAGGATAAACACAGCCATAGTTGAATAGTTAAGAGTGCAGACATAGCAACTGTGACTGAGTTACAGAGATGTCCCTGATGTGAAAACAAATGTCAACTGTGCCCCACTGACACCCTGCCAAATGTACTAACAGTAGCTTACAGAACAACATGCATTGCAGTGTCTACAACAAAGCCTGAAATATGAGAGACATACCAACCCTTACACTCACAGAACAGTGTCCACAGCAAACCAGCATGGTCCCCATCCTGATAATCTGAAAGGGCTACGCCTACCTAACAAACCTTTTTATAGCACAGACCTGTAATCACAGTGAGAACTGCAATCACTACACAACAGGCTGCATGCAATTAGTGAATGCCGGCTAACAATTGGCACAGAGGCCATCACATGGACATGTGCAGATACGTACAAAAGCATCCTGTACTCCCAGTCCACACATGCAATATTGTCATTGCACCCGCTGGAGGTAGAGGGAGAGAGAGAGAGAGAGAAAACAAAAAAAAAAAAGAAAGAAAACAGAAAGAAAGAAAGAAAGAAAGAAAGAAAGAAAGAAATAACAAACCGGAAACATCAAGGCAAAGAGGCAGACAGCAGGCCAAGCAACTGCAAGCCTACACAAACAGCTGCAACAAACACAGGTAATGTAAAGTACTCCTATAATACTCTACATACAGTGAACCCTCCAGATGTGTTATTGGTCTGTATCTACGTATATGAGGATGTGCATAGGGACGGGGACATACTGAAACTGTCACTGAAGGCTCCACATACATATGTATGTGATGGTAGCTATCTGCACATAGCAATGTAGGTTGTAGTGCAATGTACAAGTAGGTGGTACAGTAATGGATGTTCAGCAGTACGTTACTGTGTGTATACATATGTGGACCTAAAAAGGAGTAAATATATATATATATATATATATATATATATAAAACATGAGTATATGTATGTATATTGAGATATGTATGTATATATATATATATATATATATATATATATATATATATATATATAATATGCATATGTGTATACATAGATAGACAGGGATGTAGAAATACATAGACTGATATAGTTTCACAGTGGCATAGTATAGTACTAGGCTATCTGCAGACAGTGTATAGAATAGATTTAGAAACCTGCGCCTCTGTATAGTAGTGACAGAGTGAAGACCCCCCCTACATAATAGCATTAGTGTACTGTGCCTCTGTCTAGTAGTGACACAGAGATGACTCCTGCTGTAAACCTATGATCTCCCATCCACTTGTCAAGAATGCACATTAAGAGTGTCAGTGAGGGTCTCTGCCTAACATGAACTGGGATCCTGTTCCACAGTATGGGAAGCCTCTTAGTGATGGATCTGTCCCTACAGTATGTCTTATTCATATGTGTGCTGAGGTTGAAATCCATAGCTGTCGTGCTTGTGGTGGATTTGGATTGTATGAGGTGGAACATGTCCATCACTACCAGATTGGACATGGCTTACTACATCAGGCACAGATCACCCCTACGTAGGCAGTATGCTATGGAATAGAGCATGAGTTACGTTAATCTGGCAGCATATGACAGGTTTTGCAGACCCTTGATCCACCTGGTGATGTACTCATGGGGTCCCCCTAGCTGTTGCAAGTGCCAGGTGAGGTACATACCAAATGGGGTATAGTACACAGTCATGGTCCTGATAAGGGAGGAGTATAAGGGTACAATGACACCTTTTGATGTGGATGTGAATCCCTTCATGATAAGGTGGGCAAGGTAGGAAGTCCATCCAACCATTTTGGCAACGTGAGTGTCAAATGAGAGGTCAGCATTGCACAGTGTCACCAGGTCTCCAATTACTTTGGCTGTACTCAGTGGGTTATTGTCTATGTGATAATATGTAGGTACCTTGTCCGTCCAAAAGGGTATGAGTATACATTACGTGGCATGCAGTGTCAGGCCATGACTCCGCCACCAGTTGTTGGTGTCCGTGAGGCCTGTCAGTAGGATGTATGTGTCAGCAGGTGTATTGCCTATGGTGTCTAGTATGCAGTCATCTTTGAACATTGTCAGCCACTACCCTCCCAAGTCTGCTTCCACATCTGAGAATGATATGCCGAACATGAGTAGTCCCAGGACAGAGCCCTGTGGGACACCACATGTGACTGGCTCTGAGTCTGACATGGCACCAGTGAGGTTGACTATAGGGTTTCTATCCGTTAGCTGGTTTGCAACCCATCATGTGACATATGGATTTACATGTTAGCTGTTGATCATGTCTATGATGGCAGAGTGCAGTATTGTGTCGAATGCTGTAGGCAAGTCCAGGTAGGCTGTATGGACCACTATTCCCTCAGCAATGGCCACAGTGACTGATTTGAAAAGGTCAACCAGGTTCATAAGGCAGGATCTGCCCTCTACAAAGCCAAACCGGGTGGGAACAAGTGTCTAGGTCCCCAATGTCTTTGTGTATGGGTACCATAATGATCCTTTCCATAGTGTTGCAGACCAGGCTGGTTAAGCGTATGGGGCGGTAGTTACCAGGGTCTGTAGAGGTGCCCCCTATGTGGAGTGGGACTACTGTTGCTGAATGCCAATGTCCAGGTACATATGCTGTAGTAAGGCTACGGCTGAATAGCATGTAATGTGCATGTGTAGCTCCTCTTGCAGTTCACGTAGCATGCAACCCGCAATACTGTTGGATCCCATTGCTGCTGTGTTTACAGCTCCGCTGAGGGTGGTTCCCAGCTGGACATCCGAGATGACAGGGAGGTTACAGTCAGCTGGGATAAGTAATTCCACATATGTGGGTGAGGGACTGTAGAAACCTGCACTGAACCTGTCTGCCAGACTGTTGGCATTATCTGTGTTTTCAGTGTAGAGTATGTCACTGTGAACTAACTGTGAACACAACTGAGGGTTCTCGCCCAGGTGTGTAACATAGCAGAGAAAGGCCTTGTGGTTATCTGTAGTGACCATAGCGATGTCCCTCTCATTGTTGGCCTTGCATGTTTGTACGACAAAACCCATCTGTCTACTACTGCTGATGAGAGATGCCGTAGCTCTATGGAAGTATGCTCTGCCATGCAGTAGCTACCATCTGTTGTTATACAAGTTGTTCAGTGCTGGGGTCCACCAGACAGGATGCCTGCCCTTGGTGGAGAGGGTCATGGTTCCATTTGTAATTGCATGATCCATGCATTCTTGGAGATGTCTGTAGAAGCATATGTGAGGGTGTATGCATTGTGGGAAGTGGATTACACTGGCCCAGTGGGCATTCAGGATACCAACTCAGTTATAAGACGTGTAAAGTCGGCATGTGAGAGGTCTCCCACTGTAGTCTGTTGTGTTGTGGGGGAGGTGGGATATGTATATCCAGGGTGATTAGTCTGTGGTCAGATGTGACTAGTGAGGGGTATCCTTCCAGTGTGTAGCACATTGTCCCCATGTTTGTGATGATCAGGTCTAGTATATTATCTCCTGTTGTGGGAGAGGTGACCAGCTGTTCCATTGCATTTGACATAGTGAATACCAGGAACCTTTGGGCTAGGGTGTTTGTGGTAGAATAATGCACCCAGTGTATGTTAGGATAGTCGCACTATCCCAATATGATGGTGTGTGGTGGGACATTCATATCCTCCAATGTCTACAGGAAGGCCGACTGTGGTCCCTGAGATTGGGAGGGTGGTCTGTAACATGCTACCAGTTGTATAGCAGGTTTACCTATGGTTATCTGCACCTGGATGGTCTGTGATGCTTCATGTGTTGCCACTAACCTGGAGGTGTGTGTCCTCCATGAATATGGACACACCCCCTCCCTGTCCGTTTTGTCCCGCGTCCTGTGACCAAAATGCATGATACGGGGTATAGCCTGGTACTGCTGGTGTGCTCTCAGGAGCCTTGAACCAGGTTCTCACATACTGCAAAGATATCGAGATTGGTAGGATATGTATGTACAGATATATGTAATACACACATACATATACCTGTACATATATCTGTATAACTCCTGTTTTTAACTTTGTAAAGAAAATCTGTATTATTCTTGGAGCTTTTCTCCCCGGGCCTCTACTGAAAATGGACATGTCTCCAGCTAGACTAGCCCGGTCAACAAATGTAAAATAAAAATAAATAAATAAATAAATATATAGATATCTGTGGAGACTTACACATATACAGATAGATCTGACTGACAACAGACATGTCTGTATATGACTATCTCTCACTCTCTGTCCCACCCCACTCACACTCACCCTGTGTCTCTCTCTCACTCTCTCCCCCTCTCTCCCCACAGCTATATGTATATATCTACATCTAGATATACATATGATATACACATATATACAAACAGATATATATCCATATACAGAAATAAATATATCAATATATATATATATATATATATATATATATATATATATATATATATATATATATATATATACATATATATAGACTGTGTGAGGCACATGTGTGCAGATGTCTTGCTACAGGTGCCTGGTGTCACAGGCATGGAGTTAACACCAGTGTGGATACTGGAGTACCATAACCCATTCAAAAGCACTGACACCAGTAACCACCACATATGTACATGCCTACCTACCACTGCATGTGTCAGGGGGGAACAGGGTCAACAAGTGTACAATAGGCTCCACATCGATACACACAGTGGCACACTAGTCCTGTAATACCTGTACATGGAATGTGTCCGCGGACATGGTGTGTCAGCTATGGACATGTAGGTCACTGTACCCCTCCACACCCCACAATGTCCTACACAGTATGTACCTCCCATGACAGCTACAGATATGGTGAAGGCCACAGACATATGCAAGTAACTGTGTCAATGCACTCAAACACCACAGAGTGCACACAGACTACCTGCATAGAGGTTACCACTGCTGGATATACATAGTTTGGTCACACCCATGACAGTTGTCTCCCAACCATGGTAACACCTCCAACATCCACAACACAAATTACCTATATCTGTTGTCCTTGTCACTGCAGTATAGAGCACATGGTGGAGGTATGGGACCCTACCCACAGATATGACATATCCTGTAGTAGATCACACAGAATTAAGAAGCAAGCCTCCCCATGAGTAGATGTCAGACATACCCCTGCTGAATGTTATGCTGATAGGTAATATGCCATATGAGTCACCCTGTGTAACTGTTTGTAAGGAGCAGGTACGATCATAACACATGTCACAAGGGGCAGGATAGCGTAACAGTATGCTGCTGTATGCCCAGGGCCAAAAGCACACTACCTACCTAGGATGCAATGCACACCCATTAACACATTGCAAATGGAATATGTGAGGTGGAATGAGTGTGCTAGTGACTGGGTGCATGTTGTGTACTGGTGTGATTGCTCACCATGACTGTCTGTCTGTCATGGTAGTGTGTGTCTACGGTGTGAGGCCAGAGACAGGTGTGTGGGGTATTGCGATCAACACATACTACATTGCCATATGTTGTGCTGTGTTACCCTGTATGTCACTGTGGTGTAGGTAGGGTTATGGCAAGTAAGAGTAGTGTGCAGTACCAGTGAAATATGTAACGTGCATTGTGTGCAGTGCATGGGCTAATAATGTTCCCCATACAGTACCTTGATTCAAACCCCCAGTGTGGGGTCGTGTATTGTACCTGAAACAGTGCATTGACTGCTGCAGTATACTAGTCTGTTGTATGGAGTGTGCCAGGTACTGTTGCACAGTTGTCGGATGAGCACTGATATCTGGTCATGTACATGTGTATCCCCCAATAGACAGACAGATGCTATATATGGTGCCTAAGTTATATCACTGCAGTCAAGAATAATGTGTATTATGTGTGCTATAGTCTGCTGACAGATATTGCTGACATATTTCCCTTCTCCTTTTCAGGGACATGGTTCACTAAAGGAACCCAGTTTACTCCGCTGCAGAAGAGGAGGAGATACACCAGAGCCTGGTGCAGGATTTCACTGTACTCTTTTCCTGCACCAGCCAGAACCAGCAGGAGAGGGCTGCACTGTGGCAAGACCTGGTCCATCGGGTAAATGACATAGGTACACATAACCGGACATATGAGCAGGTACACCATCACTGCAGTGATTTAATTAGAAATGTCCATCAGCGTGTGTCGGATATCTGCAGGCAGCAGCTTGCCACAGGTGGTGGGGTGGCTAGAAATCCCCGCCTCACCAGACTGGAGGGACTACTCCTGAGTGTTGTGGCTCCAGCACAGCAGCAACAACAACAGCATACATGCGTAATGATGGAGGCTGGAGCCACACAGCAGCAGGACACAGAGGGTGCAGGTAACATGCCATGTGTATAGTGACCATTCTGTACAGTGTTAGGTTATGCATGTGTGTGGTGTGACCTCGATTTGTAGCTGTTATCTTGGTAATTATTGTGCATTAGTGATAACCTCATTATCTGCAGTACACCTGTGGAAGCTAACTGTTGCACTACTGAACTGTAACATACCCACAGTATCAATGGCACAGTTGTGCCCACTAACGATGAATGTCTCTTTTCCGCAGGTCCCTCTGGTGTAACAGCAAGGCAGCCTATCCATGCTGGTGAGTGTGTAATACCATTACCTTCACTACTCTGTATACTAATAGTAATAATAGGCTGAAGCAGTAGTGCAATGTGTTTGATTGCAGGTGTGTTTGTGTCTGTGGGTTGATATCTCATATACTGAGGTGTGTACATGTGTGCATGTGCCCATGTGTGCATGTGCCCATGTGTGCATGTGTGCATGTGTGCATCTGTGCATGTTCATAGGTTCATAGGTTCATAGGTTGGTACTAGGCTATCAGCCCTAGAGCCTATACAAGCCTAGCCATAACAATTCCCTGGCTATTTCTTCCCACGTTATTTACTTTCCTGGATCCCTGTCTAGCAGGGCAACTGACATGATCCCTGGGTTGAATTTCCTTTCTCCCATCCAATCGTCAAGGTTCCTCTTGAAGAGGTCCAAAGAGGCACTCTGCTTGACATGTATGGGCAATCTATTCCAGAGTCTGGGGAGTCTCTGGGTCAGGAACCTATCCCCCCAGCATGTTTTGTTTATTGTGATGACAAGGTTTAGATCCCTGGAGCATGTAGCTCTGAGGGATTGGGATTTCTTTAAGTGTAGCATGTCCAACAGCTCTGGGTTTGACATGGCCTTGTATGTTAAGCAGAGATCGCCTCTGAGTAGACGATATGCGACAGAGTATAGCTGGAGTTTTTAAGGCGGTCAGCAGGGCATCTGCTTTAGGCCTATGATTCTTTTAGTGAGGTATTTCTGAGGCCTTTCCAGTTGTTGCAGATGTCTTGAGAGGTACATACCAAATGGGGCATTGTATTCTATAATGGGTCTAATGAGGGATGAGTACAGTGGGACAATGACCTCCTTTTTCTGGATGAAAAGCCCTTTGTGATGAGGTGTGCCACATAGAAGGATTTCCTGACTGTTGTGGCGATGTGGTTATTGAAGGTGAGACCACTGTCCACCTGTGTCCCTAAGTCTCTTATCACACTTTCTGTGTTTAGTGTACTGCCACCTATATGGTAATTCATGGATACATGTTTTTTCCCAAAGGGGATAACAATACATTTCTTGGCATTGAGCTTGAGCCCATGGCTCTGGCACCAAGCATCTGTTTCTGTAAGACCCTTTTGTAGAGTATCCACATCATTTGGGGATTCAATAATGGCTCCCAGTTTGCAGTCATCTGCAAACTTTGTTAGCCAGAGTCCCTTAGTGTTGACCTGTACTTCAGAGAAGTAGATGCCAAACAAGAGCGGCCCCAGGACTGAACCCTGTCACTTGTCTGGAGCTGGATTTGGAGTCGGCTACTTTTACAGTGTGGGTTCTATCAGTAAGCCATTTAGCAACCCATTGGGTGACATAGGGATTAATGCCCAACTTAGTAAGTTTATCTATGATTCCAGAGTGGGGGATGGTGTCAAAGGCATTGGCAAGGTCTAGATAGGCTGTGTGGACCACCTTACCGTTGTCCATGGCTCTGTAGACTGATTCAAAGAAGTCAATCAGGTTCAGGAGACAAGATTGGCCCTTCACAAACCCAAACTGGGTGGGGGTCCAGTGTTTGAAGGTTGCCAATGTCTTTGTTTATAAGTTCCATGATAATACGCTCCATGGCCTTGCAGATAAGGCTTGTCAGACTGATGGGACGGTAGTTTCTGGGATCCAAGGTGGATCCCCCCTTGTGGATTGGGATAACTGTAGCTCTGCGACACTCAGTGGGCATGAAACCTGAGGTGAGGCTATGATTAAACATGACACTTAGGTGAGGTGCCAGTTCATATTGTAGTTCATGTAGTACACAGCCCGGGATGTCATCTGGTCCCATGGATGCTGTATTCTTGGCTTTAGAGAGTGCGTTTTGTACCTGTGTGGCCGTTATTACTGGAATTTGGCAATCCTCCGGTATTGAGATGGGCCATTTAGGAGGTGAGAGGGGGGTGAAGTTGGCAATGAAGCGATCTGCCAGGATATTGGCAATATCCTTCGGATCAGTATATTTAATGCCATTCTGTTTTAGCTCAGAGCAGATCTGAGCATTGCCATTTAGATTCTTGACATAGTTATAGAATGCTTTGTGGTTGTCTTTGGAATCTTTGGCAATTTTATTTTCGTAACTAGCTTTGGAGGATTTTATGAGGCATCTCAGTTTCTTACTGAGGCTAGAAAGGGAGTTTTTTGCATCCTGGGATTTTCCTCTTTTCTGCAAAAGTTTCTTCCTTTTGTTGTAAAGTTTGCTTATGGCAGGGGACCACCAGATTGGCTTCCTTTTTTTGGATGAGAGCATTTTGGTTCTATTTGGGATGGCACGATTCATGCATGAGTGGATGTGCTCACAGTGCCTTAGTGTAGGATTCAGCAGTTGAACTTTCAGTTCCGTCTGCATGGGTGTCATGAAGTTTGTCACTTCTGACTTGAGTAGCATGAAGTTGGCTTGGGAGAAGGTTTTTATGGTGTTTTCTTCACTTGGGTGTGGGGGTAGGATGTGGATGTTAGGCGTGATTAGCTTATGGTCAGACCTGACTAACGAGGGGTGACCATAGGTATGAAGCATTGATTTCCCATGTTGGTAATGACCAGGTCTAGGATATTGGAGCCCTGGTGGGACTATGGATTAGTTGATCCAGGGCATTGGAATTTATGAATTCAAGAACCATTGCGCAAAGGTGTTGGGACATGAGTAGTTTTCCCAGTTAATGGCAGGGTAGTTAAAATCACCCAGTATTAGGGTGTTTGGTTCTATCTTAATATTTTCCAGTATGTTTAGAAAGGTGTAGTGAGAATCTTGGGGTATGGTGGCGGATCTGTAGCAAGCTACAATTTGGATTGCAGTCTTACCTAGTGTTAGTTGCACTTGGAGAATTTCAGACACATTGTGTTGGCCAACTAGCCTGGTGGTGTGAATATCCTTGGTGAATATTGACACTCCTTCACCTTTAGTGTTTCGGTCCTGGTTTGGTGGCCGAAAACTGTGGTAAGAGTTGTAGCCTGGTATTGCAGGGGTGCTCTCTGGAGCCTTGAACCAGGTCTCAGTTACTGCACAGATATCGATGTTCTCCATTTTTAGGAGTGCCTCGAGAGAGTGCATTTTGAGGTTTAGACTTCTAGCATTGAGTAGCATTATCTTCAGATTTTGCACGCTTGTACCTGTTACAGTGGTGGTTTTGTCCTTTGAAGTTTGCCTAAAAAAGGCACTATAGGGGTGGCAAGAGCCTTAGCCAGTAACCTGAATCCCAGGGGCGACAGGTGCAGACCATCTCTGGCAAAGCATCGTGGTCTGTCAATCATGTCATCCCAGACAGACAGATACTGGATCCCCTTTGAATGACATCATAAGCTTAGCCAATTGTTGAAGTCAATCATTTTATCCTTATATTGTGGTATCATTCTGGGCAAAGGCAGGATGCTACTCAGGGCTAGGGTCATACCTGCCTGGGCCACATGATCTGAGAGCTCTTCCATGTCTCTTTTCATGTAGTCCAGGGAGGTACGTCTCAAGTCATTCACTCCAACATGGACAATGACAGAGTCATATTTGTACTTGTTGTGGAGTGACTTGAGTGCATGCGTTATGTGGCAGATCCTGGCACCTGACAGGCAGCTGACTGTAATTTTCTCCTTATTCAATGTGCCCATGTGTGTATGTGCCCATGTGTGCATGTGCCCATGTGTGCATGTGTGCATGTGCCCATGTGTGCATGTGCCCATGTGTGCATGTGTGCATGTGCCCATGTGTGCATGTGTGCATGTGCACATGTGTGCATGTGTGCATCAGTGGTGGCATGGTTTACACATTGTAAACTGTGTTTCCTGTCTTACTCCCACAGGTTCTGGTGCTGCTCTGGTGTCATGCAGCAGGGAAACTGAATCAGCTGCTGTGGATAGTGATGATTATACCTGTGTAATGCCACAGGTAGGTGTGCCAGGGTCCGTCATTGGTCAGCCAATTGACACTACACAGCTGTTGACCCCATCTATGCGCACAGTCATCCTGCCAATACATCCTTTGTCACCAATGTCCCTAGGTGATGGACAGGATACAGTGGGCATTGACCAGGGTAATGTGGTACCGGTGGCACATGCATCCCCACACTGCAGCCATGGTCAAGGCCCTGACATGGTATCACACAGGCAGACGTCCATGGGTTCTCGTGGGAGCATCCATGGGCGTACCGCCCCTGTCAGACGTGCCCACAGACGTCTTTCAACCCCAGCTATGTTCCAGGCTGTAATGCAGGCACAGTCACATATGGAACGGTACACCAGGCAGGGTCTGAGGGAGCTGAGAGCATGTCGCACAGCCATGAGTGACAGTATGCGTGATGTTGCGGCTGCCATCCACAACTTCACTGAGGTCATTGACAGACATTGGTGGGACACATTAGATCTGTTCCACAACTATATGTCCATGAGCCAGGGCAATGGTGGATGGTTGAGGCATCGACGTGGCCGTATGCCAGCAACAGCAGCAGCTGGCAGCCATCGCGGATGACAACAGGGCCACGGCCGCTCACATAGTGCCAGCAGCAGCCCCAGCAATGCTGGGTCTGTGCTGTCATTGGACTGCCCAAGGAGACTACGTGCACATGGTGCTGGACAGTCCCAACAGGGACCTGTCTCCAGTCAATGAACACCTGCTTCTGATGACAGTACCCAGTCTGGATTGGTACCTGATATGGTCCGTAGCACCCCTGCCAGGCACAGGTACCGTGTCCGTGGCCACAGTCAGTGATCTGTATCTCCTGGCAGGTACAGTCTGCGGCTGTCCACAAATACCTGTATATGGCAGCCATGAGGTGGGACTGTGTGCATTCATACACACATGCAAAGTGATAACACCTAGGGCTACCGCATACACGCACACACTGCATCAACATTGCCCCATCTTGTACTGCTGTCCCTTACCAACACACACACACAGACATGTCAATTGGTTGTATCAGTGGCAGACTCAGGCATACCAGGTACACACACTGTGCATATGATGAAACTGTACCACCTCCTGCAATCTGTAAGATCGGTGCAGGAACAGGTTAACATGGTGCTGATGCACAGGGTGACTACATAGATGTATTGTAATAGTATGATGTTGACAACAGTACAGAGTAATTATAGCATTGTGGGTATATACCAGCATGCCTGATGCAGTTACAGTATGAATGTCATTGTATTGTTTTGTACACCCATACTAATCACCACAGTGTTCTGTCTGCACATCTTTGCATACTGGTGGTGAGGCTGTGAAGGGATGGCCACCTACATAGGTAGCACAGGGGATACAACAATGTACATATTGATACTCAATGATGGCCATGTCAACTGCGAGTTGCATGCTGTCCACACACGACTCTGCAATGCAGATGTTTCAGGATGTTGATATCTATGCAGTACTACACAGCAGGTTCAGGGCTCACAAGAGCACACTAGCACTACAAGGTCACACCTCATACCATGCATAACAGCACCAAAACACAGAACTAACTATGACAGGAGGGAGAGTGTCCATACATGTCAAGGATACTGTGGTGCCAGGACAGGTAGCATACATCATACTGCATCTGGAACTGCTGAGTGAGGGCTCAGTGTCTGTTATTTGACATGTGTATTATTACAGGTATGAGCACTTGGGTATCAGGCCAGTTATTCAACATTACAAAGGTACGTGGTCTATACACTTGTGGGGGTTGCGGCTGGACCCAGCGCATCTGACCTGGGAATGTCTGGGCACTGGCTTAGAGTGCCTGCATATATGCACTGTTACATACTGGAAGTCGTACACCTTCTTTGTTGTAGCATAGTCTACATACAGGCCTGCTGACTGCAGCTTTGTTTGTATGCATGTTAGCCTGTTATGTTCCTGAAACATTGATTCCACCTGCGGTGCAGATATACAGTGCCTCTGTGGATCCCTAGTGACATCTGTGTTGTTTACTGTACTGATGTCCATGTGTCACTTGACAGAACGTCACTGTTTGACCTGTTTGCATGTAGCTTGCCTGTAACACATTGCATATGATGTACCTCACATTTGCTCAAGACAGCATTCATATATGCCAGCACTAACAATTCAGGAGAACTACATCATCACATAGTCACCTTGAGTACCTTGTTCCCCATTGGCCATATGTGTCGTTACTTAGTGTGGGAGTCACAATGCTATGGTAGCATGTGCAAAGGTCACCTGTCGATCTACTCTCAGGTCCAGTTGGTGAATCTGTGAGTTATGTGGCAATGTTAAAGCTGCCTCATGTACACAGACAACCCTCTCCCCTTCCCATACATGAACAACACATGTGAGAGATGCAACCACATAGCCAAACTGGGGGCTAAGCTCTGTTTACACAGCATTGGCATTCCCTGTCAGGTGGAGTGGGATACTACAGTGAATACAGTACCAGTCTCCCATAGACCTGCCACGACCACAATCCAAACACAGACACACACAGGTACATTATTGGGCTCTCAGAATAGCATCCTGCCTGAGCAGCTGACACCTGCAAAGCAGACACAAGGGCAAACATTATGCCAGAGCAGAGCACATGCGATACATAGCTCACAAAGCCTGTGTGCATAACAGTGTCAGGCCATATGGCTAGACAACACACCTGCTACGGTTGTATGAGGTACCTCTATTGACACGTACACGGTGGTCCTGCTCCCAGGTTGGACAAGGTGACAGTCACGCTGAGCTGCCCGTCGGGCACTATGATCCACCACATAACACAAGCAAAGCAGTCACTCCAAGGCATGTAGCAGTATGACTCATTCATTGTCTGTGCCAGTGTGTATGACCTGTGACTCACCTTCCTGGACTACATGTTAGGGGACATGGAGGGGGTCTCTGAGGTTGTGGCACATGCTGGTATGACCCTGGCTTTGGGTAGCATCTCACTCTCACCATGAATGCTGCCACAATATGTAGACAAGATCATTGGTTTCTGCACTTAACGTATCTTTCAGTGACATCCAAAGGGGATCCAATGCCTGTCAGTGTGGGATTACATGCTGGACATGCCACATTGCTTTGCGTGGGACAGCTTGCACCTGTCACCCATGGGCCATTGTATATTGGCAGAGGCTGTTGCTACACACATACTGCCTTTGTATGCAAGGCTGACATTACATAGCCACCTACACAGGTAGCACATGGGATGGGACACTAATAGCAATGCTACTCAACAGCAGCAGTGTAAACCTCAAGATGCATGCAGTGGAAACTGTCCTTAGCATGGGGTAAAGCAATATCCGTGCAGTAACAGACTCCTGGTACAAGGCTCCCAGGTGCACACCATCAGTGCCAGGTCATTCCTGATACCATGCTTGTCATCCCCAACACATGCTCCAAAACAGAACAGGGGGATGTATCCAAAGGCACCTCAGATACACACACACCCCCAGGTTGGTGGCACTGCAAAAAGCATCAGAGCCTCTCCATGTGCAACACACAGTGGGTTAGACTGCCTTCAGGTTCATAGCCTGGCACACACCGCACTCCCATACCCAGGAAACCTACTTGGCCTTCCTGACAACACTGGGAATATGACGGTCTCTACACACACCATTATATGGTTATACTGCAACTACCCAAACATACACTGTGAGCATTATTCTAGCTACAAGACCCTATCTGAAGGTGTCATCATTCATTCCCTGCATTGCTATGGAACAACTTGTTACCACTCCCACAAGTGGTGACAACATGCTGCACCTGTTCATCACCAACATGTGGACTATATGCTCCAGACCAATCATGTATCCCTCACTGGTGGGATGACACCATCTACAACCCACACTGTATAGTCACATACCACATGCAGCCCCTGCACAGAACACCCCAGTCATACAGTTGTCTGATGCATATTTCATGTATTCACATGGGGCAGGCTTCGGACATGGGAAATCTTGCAGTTCACAGGTACATATGTGTAAGTGGCACACACATACATCATGTGTGCATAGACATTACTGATATAATGTATGTCGTGCAATATTGGGAACACCCCCCCACACACACACACACATGGACAAACTGTGTGACAAAATTATACATGGCATTTGTAGGATACAAATCCCTACCTAGCTATGTTAGATCACTTGTGAGAGTCACATTAGCAGAGCACGCTATTTGTATTACTGGGGGGGAATTGCTTTCTCCTGCTGTACTTATAGGGTGCTGACATCATCAGTGTTTAAACAGTGGAATATGTCACATGTTTTGTGTAATACTAGTTGCCAAAAGGGACATTGGTCATACAAATGGAATTGCACACACTACTCCCCCATATACAGTCACACACACAGTGAGCACTTGCAGGATTCAAACCCCTACCTAACTATGTTATGACTCTAGTGAGAGACGCATTAGTAGAGTGCGCTATTTGCATTACTGGGGGGGACTGCTTTCTCCTGCTGTACTTATAGGGTGCTGACATCATCAGTATTTAGACAGTGGAGTATGCAGCATGTTTTGTGTAGTACTAGTTGCCAAAAGGGACATTTCTTATACACATGGAATCGCATACACTACTCCCCCATACAGAGTCACACACTGGGCATTTGCAGGATTCAAACCCCTATCTGACTGTGTTATGATTCTAGTGAGAGACACATTAGCAGAGCGTGCTATTTGCATTACTGAGGGGATTGCTTTCTCCTGCTGTACTTATAGGGTGCTGACATCATCAGTATTTAGACAGTGGAATATGCAGCATGTTTTGTGTAGTAAAAGTTGCCAAAAGGGACATTTCTCATACACATGGAATTGCACACACTACTCCCCCATACACAAACACTGGGCACTTGCAGGATTCAAACTCCTACCTAACTATGTTATGACTCTAGTGTGAGACGCATTAGCAGAGCGCGCTATTTGCATCACTGGGGGGGGATTGCTTTTTCCTGCTGTACTTATAGGGTGCTGACATCATCAGTGTTTAGACAGTGGAATATGCAGCATGTTTTGTGTAGTAAAAGTTGCCAAAAGGAACATTTCTTATACACATGGAATTGCACACTACTCCCCCATACACTGGACACGTGCAGGATTCAAACCCCTACTTAACTATGTTATGACACTTGTTAGAGATGCAGTAGCGGAGCACGCTATTCACATTACTGAGTATAGTTTCTGCTCCTGACATATGTATAGTGTGCTGACATCATTATGGATGAAGAGGTATGTACATCTGTTACTATCCATCAGTATGGGGGAGAGCATATCTATGCATTAACTTTGCACAGGCACAGTGGCCTACCGTACTGTGGAGGCAGATGCCAAATACACTGTGGATAGCCTTCTGTATTCCCTAGGGACAACGGTCAGGTATTGCACTCTACGGCCATATGTTTACCTGTCAGATGCACGTATCTGTTGCGCATATACTGTTTGTGGGTCTTTATTGCCATAGCCTTCCCTATCTCTATAATCAACGTGTGCACTGTGAGAGATGTTTGCATATGAGCGGGATCCAGTACTTTACTTATGTCTCTGTTGTAACTTCACTGTGTGCACTGGGCAGATGTCTGTATTGTGGGAGGTTCCTGTGTTAACACATAGAAATGCCAGATATGTGTGTGCAACTGCTGAACTGTGACATGGCCTAAGTGTGTGAGCATGCCCAGTTCACAGTCTGTATGGCTTCTTGACTGCCGCATCTCATTTATCCAAGTGTGCGAGCATGCCCAGTGTGACCGTTCCTTATGTTTGGATCTGTGGACCACCACATTTCTGTTTGTGTGTGGACGCCATATATATATATATCACATGTACAGTTGAGTGTTGGACATCAGGTTGTGTTCTTACTGCCCAACTGCTGTGTGTCTGAACCTAACAGGCATTATGTTGTGCCTGCAGGGTCGCCATGTGATTGTTTGCATACAGTTGTCATCATCCTTTCCTGCTGACCAAACAGTTGTATTGTTGTATAGTGTACTAGTGCAAAACTTTCACTGTGGTGGACAGTATGATCGGTTTCAGTCCTATCACTGCTTGCAATGTTTATAGTGAACACACCAGACTAGTTGAGGGCCAGTTGTGCAGATATGACCATGTTGCATTTTGTTCAGATATGGACAGCTTAGTACATGATTGTCCGACATTGTTATTGTATTCCACAACTTGTGTGGACAGTGACAAACAATGGCCATGTTCCCTAGTCCATTTGTAATGCTAGTCAGAGAGTGTTTGTCCTTCAACACACATTTACTGGTGTTTGCCATGACATATGTCACGGTTAGTGTGCTGTGCCTCTGCCTACCCATGACATACAGGTGATATCCAGGGTACACCTGCCATCTCCCATCCAGTCATTATGATTCCTCTGGATGACAGTCACTGAGGGACTCCCTGGATATCCTGTAGTGGGAGTTTAGTCATGAGTGGAGTGAGCTTCTGGGTTGTGGACCAATCAGTACAGCATGTCCTGTTTATGTCTGTGCTGGGGTTCAGGCCTGTCAGCTGCATAGGTCACCAGCATTCAGTGTTTACATGGTGCCAAACATCCATTGATACCAGGTTGGTCATGGCTCTAAACATCAGGCACAGTTCACCTCCAGCCAGGCAGTATGGCACTGTGTGGAGCTGCAGTTACTTTACTCAGGTGACACATGGCATCTGTTACAGCTCTGCAATCCTCCTGGTGGGGTATTTGTATGGTCATTCCAGTTGCTGCAGGTGGCTGCTACTGTACATCCCACAGGGGCCATTGTACTCAATTGTGAGGCTGCCATTTGTTTAATCAGCCAACACATGGCATCTGTTCGAGCTCTTTGATACTCCTGGTGAGGTACTTTTAGGGTCTTTCCAGTTGATGGAGGTGTCTGCTGAGGAACATCCCACAGGGGCCATTGTACTCAATTGTGAGGCTGATGAAGGATGACTGCAGAGCCACAATGACCTCCCCTGGTCTAGATCTGACTACCTTCATGATTAGGTGGGTATATGGTATGTTTCTGTAACCACTGCAGCCACATGCTTGTCCAATGCAAGATATCTATCAACTTGTGTCCCCAGGTCTCTTATTACTTCTTCAGTACTTAATGGGTTAACACCTATGTGGTAATTGGTGGGCACTTACTGTATATCCATAGGGGATGGCTATACACTTTTCTGCAATTAGCTTGCTGACATGGCTATGGCACCAGTTGTCTGTTTCTATGTGGCCCTTTTGTGGGATGCTTGTGTCAGCTGGAGGGTCAGATATGGTGGCCAGTTTGTAGTCCTCTGCAAACTTGCTCAGACACAGTCCTTCCATGTTGGCCTGTACCTATGGGACATATATACCAAACAAGGGAGGTCCCAGTTGTATCTGGTTTGTAGTCTGACATGGCTGCAGCATTTCTGACCATGTCAGTTCTGTCCTTGGGCTGGTTTGCAACCCCTTTACTGACATAGGGGTTTATATTTAAGCTGGTGAGCTTATCTATAATGAACATGTGGGGTATTGTATGGAAGCCTTTTGCAAGGTCCAGCTAGGCTGTGTGGACCACATTTCCCTCATCAATGGCCTTACTGACTGTTTCAAATGAGTCAAACATGTTTAAGGGGCAGGATCTGCACTTAAGAAAGCCACAGTGGGTAGGGTCCAGTGTCAGTAGGTCCCCAATATCTTTATGTCTGTGGTACATGCTGATCCTTTCCATAGCTTTGCAGACCAAGCTTGTCAGGATTCTGGGGTGGTAGTTTGCAGTATCCATTCAGGCAACACCTTTATGGAGAAGGACCACTGTTGCTGTACACTGCTCTTTGGGTACATATCCTGTGGTAAGGCTGACATTGAGCAGTAGTGTTATATGGCGTTCCATTCTTCTTGGAGTCTGTGTTGGACTCAGCCCAGGACACCATCTCGTACCATTGATGCTGTGTGTTTTGCTTTGTAGATGCTGGCTGTTACCTCAGCATCTGCAATGTCAGGGGGCCAGCACTCTGCTGGGATAGATATTTGGCATTTGGTGGGGGGGGTTTGCACTGAACCTGTCAGGTTGGATGTTGGCAATGTGTGCATGTTTGTTTTATTGTTTTTAATATTTGAGTGATTCAGAGCATATCTGTGAATTCCCAACAAGATTCCTACCATCAGTTAAGAAAGCCTTGTGATTATCCTTAGTGTCCTGTACAATTTGTATCTTCATAGGTTCATAGGTTCATACTAAGCTATCTGCCCTAGGGCATTTGTAAGCCTAGCCAGAGTTTGTGTGGCTTTCGCCACCCCTTGCTATGTGAATATTATGGCCATTTAGGATTTACTTTACTGTGCCTCTGTCTAGACATGACACAGTGAAGATCCCCAGTGTACATGTACGATCACCCATCCACTTGGCAAGATTCCTGTTGGAGAGTCAGTGAGGGGCTCTGCCTAACATGGAGTGGGATTCTGTTCCGGGGTGTAGGAAGCCTCTGGGTTATGTATCTGTCCCTCCAGCACATCCTATTTCATTATGTTTTGAGGTTGACATCTCTTGCTCTCACAGCTCTGATGGATTTGGGTTTTCTGGGGTGGAGCATGTCCATTAATCCTGTGTTGGACATGGCCTTGTACAACAGGCATACAACGCCTCTGCGTAGGCAGTATGTGACTGCATACAGCTGGGGTGTCTACAGCCAGGCAGCATATGACATATATTTGAGACTCTTTATCCTCTTGGTGAGGTACCTTTGAGGTCTTTCTAACTGCTGCAGGTGTCGGGTGAGGTACATCCCAAATGAGGCATTGTACTAAATTATGGGCCTGATAAGAGAACAGTATAGGGGCACAATGACCTCTGTTGACATAGATGTGATTCCTTTCATGATAAGGTGGCCAATATAGAAGGTCTTCCTAGCCACGTTGGCAATGTGAGTGTCACATGACAGATTACTGTCCACTTGTGTCCCTAGGTCCCTGATTACTCCTTCCATACGTAATGGATTACCACCTATGTGGTTATTTGTGAGTACCTTATTTGGTATTTGGTGAGACATTCATACTGTCCAGTGTCTTCAGGAAGGCTGAGTGGGGTTCCTGTGTGTGAGAGTGTGGTCTGTAGCATGCTACAGACTGTAGAGCAGTCTTGCCTATGCCTAGTTGCACATGGGTGGTCTCCGATGCTTCATGCATTGTCAGTTACCTGGACGTGTGGGTATCTTTGCTGAATATGGATACTCCCCCTCCTTTTATGGTTTGCTCCAGGTTTTGGGGCCAAGACGCATGATATGAGGTATAACCTGGTAGTGCTGGTGTGCTCTCAGGAGCCTTGCTGCAGGTTTCTGTCACTGCATAGACATCGATGTTCTCCATACTGGGGAGGGCCTCGGGAGTATGCATTTTGAGGTTTAGACGTCTGGTATTGGGCAGCATTACCCTTATGTTTCTTTCCACTTATGTTTTCTAGGGAGGTGGGTTAGTCTTTTCAGCCTTGCCTACAAAAGTCTATATGGAGGTGGCAAGAGCCTTAGCCAATATCCAGATGCCCAGGGGTGACAGGTGCAAGCCATCCCTGGCAAAGCAGCGTGGCTTGTCAAGCATGACATCTCAAGTGGACAGACATTGGATCCCCTTGGAATGACACCAGTAATTGTGTCACTTGTTAGAGCTGATCATTCTGTGTTTGTACTGTGACATCATTCTTGGTGATGGTAGGATGCTGCCCAAGGTCAGAGTCATACCGGCCTGGCCTACATAATCGGAGAGCTCATCTATGTCTCTTTTCATGTAGTCTGGGGAGGTACGTCTCAGGTCATTCACACCAGCATGGACAATGACTGCATCATATTTGTACTTGCTTTGGGGTGACCTGCATGCTTGTGTTATGTGGTGTATTGTAGCAGCCTACAGGCAGCTTACTGTACCCTTTCCCTTGTTCAGTCTGGTGAGCAGGTCAGCAGTGTGTCTGACTATGGAGTCACCTATTACAACTGTATCAGGCATGTTATTTCTCCTTCTGGCCTGTGACTGTTTGGCGCACCAGCTTTATGTACTATGTGTTGCATGTGCTATGTTTGGAGGTAGTGGTTGCTTGGGTGTCTGCTTTGGAGGCCTCTGTTGATGTGGTGTGTTTGTAATTAGAGCCTCCGGGAATGTTTTTCTGTGTTTATGTCTTTGGTTTGCAGTTGTGATAGGTCTATGTGAGACTGTGTTTGTGGTGTGTGTGGTTACCTTCTCCTCCTGACTAGTTTTGACAGTACTGAGTTGAGAGAGCTCAGCCTCCGGTTTGGATAACTGGTTGCATCTCTCACATATATTTGTATTTCTTGTGGTGAGGGGAGGTTGTCTGTGTACATGGGGCAGGTGTAACATTGCCTCAAGATTCACAGATTCAACTTGTTGTAGCTGGCCTTAGTGGATTGTATGAGTGGACATATTTTATTGCCATAATACTGATCAGAGATTACTTCCCTTTTTAGGTTTGCTCTATCATGTAGTAGCTTCCTCATTCTCTTGCATGGTTTGGTAATGGCTGGGGTCCACCATGTCAGATGCCTGCGTGTATGGCATTGTGTCTTGGTTTTATTTGGGATTGCATAATCCATGCATTCCTGGCAGTGTTCATGGAATGCATGTATAACAGATTCTGAGGTGTGGCCCATATTTTGCACAGGCACAGGGCCTTTACTGGATTCCACATCAGTTTGGAGGAGTGCAACATTTGCTTTACACATGTTTTTCACTGTGCTTTTCTGGCCAGGGACTGTGGTCGGGATGTGTATATCCAGTGTGATTACTCTATAGTCTGATCTTACCAGTGAGGGATACACTTCTCATCTGGCCATACAGTACCCATGTTGCTGATTATCACATCCAGTATGCTTACCCCTCTTGTGGGAGTGGTATGTTGTTCCTGAGCATTTTGGTTATGGATTCTAGGAACCTTTATCCTAGGGTGTTGGAGCTAGAATAATGCTCCCAGTCTATGTTTGGGTCTTTTCAGTCACCCAATATAATGTGGTTTGGAGAGCTTGATATATTCATGTATTCCAAAATAGGCCAAGTGCAGTTCCTGGTTTTAGGATGGTAGTCTGTAGCAGGCTATAAACTGGGAGGCAGTTTTAGCCACTGTTACTTGACCATGGCTAGTCCATGCTGCTTCCTGTTGTGGTACCAACATGGGGGTGTGGTTATCCTTGACAATTATTGCTAGTCACCCTCCTTTTGTAGCTTGTTCCATGTTCTGGGGCTGTAAAGCACAGTATGAGGTGTAACCTGGTAGTGTTAGGGTGCTGTTGTGAGCCTTGACCCAGTTTTCTGTTACAGAACAGATATCAACATTCTCCATGCTGAGGGGAGTTTAGACTGCATGCATCTTGCTGTTTAGACTTCTGGCATTGGGTAGCATTACATCTAGGTTCTTATCCCTTGTGATACCTATGGAGGTGGGTTTGTGTTTTGAGCCTTACCTATTCAAGGCACGCTGGGGGTAACAACAGCCTTTGCCAGTATCCATAAGGTCAGGACTGATAGGTGCACACCACCCCTAGCAGGTGGAGCATCATGTAGTGCTCAGCATGTCATCCCAGGCTGGCACGCATTGGATCCCCTTTGACTAACAGCAATACTTCAGCCAATTATTGCAATTGATCATCTTATCTTCATATTGTGGCATCATGCTTGGTGAGGGTAGGATGTTAGTCAGGGTCATCAAGTTTGCATATACTACATGGTGTTACATTGCTTAACACATGGCAATCATGCCTCAGGTGGTGCTGCAGGGCTGCCTATGTTGGATGCACATACTACACTCCCTGTACATGTTTGAAAGCAGGTTGTGTCAACTTAGGCGTCCCTTTTACTATATGTGTGAGTCGGAGAGAGGTATCATTTCCAGGGTCCCTACTGAGCCAGTGTATGTGCTATGCATTGCCGCTTTGCCAAGGCCAAGGCATACTGGGCACTCCTCCTTCTGCCTACTGGGGCAGGCTCAGGTTGTTCCTCCTCCGAGTCATGCTCTGCCTGTGATTGACTTGGCAATAGTGGGGGGCTGTTTGACCCAGCCCTATGCTGATCCTGCTGCAGCTTTTTTCGCAGAATCATATTATGTAGCATAGCACATATCATGACAATTTGGGTACATGTAGTTGGTGAGTACTGCAAGGCTTCACCAGATGTGTCCAGGCACCGGAACCATGACTTGAGCAGCCCGAACACACGCTCGATTACATTTCGTGTTTGTGCGTGTGCCTCATTATGGCGTTCCTGTTCAGGTGTGTGTGCATTTCTGATGGGTGTCATCAGCCACGGCTCCAGTGCATATCCAGCATCCCCTACTAAGTGACCATGTGGGATGTCCCCAGTGGCAAATGTCTGGTACAACTGCATCAGATGCCAGATATGGGAATCATGGTAGCTTCCAGGGTAGCTAGCACACATATTCATTATTATGCCCTGGGCATCACACATGACCTGGCAGTTGATGGAGGGGAAGCCCTTGCGGTTAATGTAGGCCCTACCCCACTCACCAGCTGGTGCTTTGATGCGTATATGTGTGCAGTCTATTGCACCCACTACCTCAGGGTATTCCGCTATTTGCTGGAAGAGACGCATATTGCTGGCCAATGCCTCAAGGGAATTGGAGAAATATACATGATCTCCGACATGTGCTGACATGGCATCCAGGAACTGGTGCAGTACCTTGGATGCTGATGCCTGTGAGATCCCCATCATATCACCAGTTGGTCTCTGGAAGGTTCCTGTTGCTAGTATTCTTAAGCCAACACATACCTTGGTTTCCACTGGGATGAGTTCCCCTCTGTTGGTTCTGTGTGTGAGGCGTGGCCTGAACAGCTCAACAATTTGCTGCAGGAGGTCTCTGTCCACTCTATAGCGCTCCACTATCTCCAGCTCATGTAACCCCTGGTAGGTGACCTTGGGCCTGTACACTCTTCTCCGTCTCCTCACTGTGGGTTGTCTGGCAGCATTTGCATTGTCACCACCCTCAGCAAGTTGCCTATGTCTCCCTATGACAGCTATGGCAGCCCCTAGCATTTTTGGTCTGAGTGAAGCTTTTTCAATTTTCACTTCTAATAGCTTACTCCTGTCTTGCAGTGTCTCTTGAGAGAATCATACTGCACTGCTGTTTGCAGACTTTTAAGTGCTGGGCTGGGCTAGTATTCTGCCTGTGTAATTGCCTGCTTCTAATTGTTTTCACCTGCTAGCTCCACCAGTATTTCCTGCTAGCTTCCTACTATTTCTGTTGCTTCCTTTTACCTTTCTGTTTCCTTAGGGGGGAGCAACGCGCATACCAGCGGAAACACACTCACAGTGGCTTACACGCACGCACACATGCTTACACGGTTTAGAATCTACTTATTCAGGTTAAAATGCACGCACACCAGCGCAAACAGTCTTACAAGTCTGCCTACAGGTTCCCACATGCTCAGTTACCTTACACGTGCGCACACTGCCCTAATTGCGCCTCCTGGAGTGCACATGTGCATGCACGCCCAGCAAGAAACTTTGGTGTTGGCAACAGTGTACACCTTACATTTCTTGACTTTCCCATGCTTATCTTGTGGCACTCCTCTTTCCATGATATGTGTCTGACATCTATCACATAACACTGACCTCCAATGAACTACATTTCTTTCTGCCATTCCCCCCTGTGATGTCACCTATCTCCTACTCTGTTCCTCCCCCTTATGTAACTCTTACACTACTCTGAATGTGCTCATTTGCTATGTGACAGTGGGATTCAGTATCCTAACACTCATTTACATAGGATTGCCTACTAATGCTTAGTTACATGTGTTAGACTCAGCTTCCCCCCCTTAGCAACCACTAAATGGTGGCCATGTTGTTTTTGGTCTGCTGGTCCCTGCATTGTATATCCATGCATTGCATAAAACCCACATTTGTGGGTTTATAACCTTACTTTTTGTGTTTTATGTAGCGCAGCCCATTTGTGCAGGGCTGCGCTGCGTTTAAACAACGCTGAAAAAAAAAATTAATTATTTCTCATATTGGCATCGGGTTACCTTGCCAATGGCCACATATTTGGCCATTGGCATGCTGCCTGACTCATATGCACCCTTTATTTGGAGCTGACATGGCTCCATTGTGTTATTTGTAGAAATGTACTCAGTTGTCAACTGAGTACATTTCTGCAGCTAACACGACTATTACACGGGCTGGTTTGAGCTTCGTGGATCGCTAATCTACCTCATTTGCATGACTTTCGGCTGCAAGTGGGGTGATTAGCATATCCACGCCCTGCCCATGTAAGAGTCGTTTTAGCTTTCTCTTACACGAGATTTCGGGCTGTTCCTGGATCGCGATGGCTGCAAGGAGTCTTACACGGCTCTTAGACTCCGTGCAAGCCATCGTGAATCCTGCCCATTGACTTTCATAAGCCGTGTGGCTGAAATGCTTAATGTCCTTAATAGATGATTTGCGTAGTTTCCATGTGCCTCCATTACAGGAGGTTTAAGGTATTAAACAGTGAAAACTCTAACTTGACTGTGTTTTTCTTCCAGTTTATACATATATATGCATGCACACAGACACACACACACACACACACACACACACACACACACACACACACACACACACACACACACAAACACACACACCTATATACACCCACATGCATATGTGTGACTACATAAAAGTGAACACATAATGCATGAAAACAATAGTGAACAGCCACATAAGCAAATTTTTCCCTAGGGAAAAAACATATGCGGCCATACACTTAAATTTAAAATAATTTAACTTCATAAACAGGTGGGGGGCTTCACCCCCCCACACCCCCTAACTAAATATGCCAACTCGAAGATTGTACTATAGGGAAGGAAAGGGCAACTCCATGAAGTTAGCCAACTGTCTCTTTGCCCTATGAAATATTCATCGAATCACTTAAATGCGATTCAATGAATATGTGACTCTGTTTCTGTATTCACTCAGAAGCATTTTCGTGCTTCTAATATAGACCTATACATATATGTATATATATATATATATATATATATATATATATATATATACACATATACATACACGCACTCCCCACGCACACATATATACACATTCACACACATTTTATATATATATATATATATATATATATATATATATATATATATATATGTGTGTGTGTGTGTGTGTGTGTGTAACCACACACACACACACACACACACACACACACACACACACACACACACACACACACAATGTTTTATAGTTATTAGTAAATATTACCATTTTCTTCTAGGAAAGTGTTTAATTTACTGCAATGTAATTTCCATTTTCATCTGACATTCATGGAGATCATTGTCATGGCAGCAAAACATATGACTTATGTTACTGGATCAGTGCTTTCCAGTTATGCAGTTAAATTTAATAGCCTGCATCCAACATTTATTCCGTTTTTGTCTCTTCATGCTGTAAGAGTATTAAAAGGAGAAAAAGTGACAATTATCTGAATAAAATGTTCAGGAGGAAATGTGCAAATCAAGAGTGAGGAAAATTAAATATTATATTTACTTTGGTAGATAAAGCACAATTTGGCAGAGTTTAACTCTGCCAGAAAGCTAATAGGAACACAAGTCAGGGATTCATTCCCAATGGGTACTAAAATAAGACTTGGTAAGGGGGATGTGCAAAATAATTTAAGTAAAATGACATTGTGGACAGGAATGTATGTGATGTTATCAAGGTGGGTGTTACTTTGGTCATCCTGAATTTATACCCACATTTTAAATGGTGGGATTGTTTCTTTAATGTGCTGCTTCCTGTGCCAAGAGTACATGGTTTGAATCTTTCACTTCATCTGCCTACTTTGAGACCTTGAGCAGATCACTTAACCAGACAGTTCTTTGCTGCACTTGGGAATTTAGGCTAGACCCCTTAATGGTCTTCTGGACTGCATGCTTAGTAACTAACTATGAACAGTGAGCTAAACCTGTATGTTTACAATGCACTTCTTTTCAAGAAACAAAATATAAATAAGTTCTGAATCCTGTTTTATCTACATTTTACTGTCTCCCCTATTTATATATAAAAAAGTCAAAACAAACAAAAAAAAAAAACATGATCATAAACCATATGTAGTTTACTGGATAGCAAACTGACTTACAAGCAGAGCCCAGGAAATTAAGGAGGGCTGAGCTACCTCCTCCAGAAGACCCATTACAAGGTGTATCCAAAGGTTCATTCCTTGGGCCAATCCTCTTTGGCATTTACCTCTCAGAGGCCAAAGCTAGTGTTAATGGTTTATGGTTTATCATTTTAGTAAATGACTCTAAACTTGGTGCCATCAAACTCCCCAAAGGACATGAAGATCCTCCAACAGGACATTTCCCAAACCAATAGCTGGTGTCAAAGCCATGAACAAAAACTATCTTCCCAAAAATGTAAAATTCTAATCTTCAGAAAGCAAGAAGTTTCTTGACATATTGACTACAATCTCCTGAAAAATTGATCCAGTAGTTAGGGATCTGGGAGCATATGTAGACAACAAACTGTCCTTTGATCTCCACATATCCATTACTGCAAGAAACCGCTTTTTCATTTCACAACTTACTACTAAGGATATGGTCTCCAGGTCCAGAGGTGGGATCATTCCACTGTCTTCTGCACTCAACAGGCACATTGGTGAGTATAACACCCCCCTTCAGTATGTACCTCTGTAAACATTTAACACAACTTGAGCACTCACAACACAGCACTTTCTTACTAAGTAAATCAAGGCCCTTAATCATATTAAAAAAAAAACTGAGGACCACCTCATAGCCTTCTCTGTCTTCTTGGTATCATACAGCCTACTAAGAGGTGACTTCTATCTTGCAAATAAAGCCTCAGCAGACCCTGTCCTGTCAGACCTATTACAAAATCACAAGTCCATTCAAATGTAATTGGAATGAATAGATGGGAAAACCAAAAATACACCCTGGTTTAGCACCAATGTCCTTCATGGATAGGGTAACAAGTGAATGTGCCAAAATATCCTTTGTCAGTGTACCTTTGCGTTTATCATAAGTAAAATACAAAAGGGTAAAAACTATCATGAGAATTTGGGGCTGAGCTTCTTAAAATACTCAAGAGATTAATAGCTTGTTAGCCATGAACCCATGAAAAGATTAATCAAGAGTATTCAAAATGAGAAGTTTTTAAATAATGTGCAATGGAGTAACTTTTTCATTTTTTTCATTCAAGATTTATGTATAGTTATTTATGGTTGTCAGCTTTTCACACTGCCCTTCAACTGCTGTTTAATTGCTTTTAAGGCATCTGAAAAAATTTCTACATTCCCTTCTGGTTAATCAGTGTTGGCAGTCTATCATTAAGCTGAAAGAAAAAAAAATACTAGACCATGGTATGTATTTGTTAATGGAACAAGTTCACTGGACAAAGTATCCCTTTTCAGGACTGACCCAGGAGCACTGTCTGCTAACTGACTTGCTCAACAGTCACATAGTAGACAAATGGTGGTGGAAGGAATCAAAGTCTCTACCCGTGACTAAAAAAAACAGTTCATTAACAGCTCAGAAGCAAAATTACCTGTGCTAATTGCCAAACAGTTTATGTGAAACCAAGCTGTCATTTCTTCCAAATTCTTTTTCAGCTTTTTGCATATAGTCCTTCCCCACTAATCCATTATGGACACAACAACATAAAATAGACATCTGCCCTATTAAGCCATCAGTTTGAACTTTGTTAACAACTTCTGTTTATTTAAGATCCAGTATGAATCCTGGAATCATACTGCTCCAACAAAAGCAAAACAGATGAGTGAAACTCACTGAAAAACTCATGCATGTACTAAAGTGCAGGTAACAACTGTTACTTTATTTATTGTTCATTACTATTTATTATACTTTACTGCATTGTGAGATTATACAATTAATAACTTATAAAATGGGAAGTTTAGTAAAAAATGAACTTTCATTGACTGAACTTCCTATTTTATAAAGCATTTTATTGTATGTTACTAAAGAGGAAGCTACAGGAATCATAAACAAAAGTTATGACTATTTGGAGTAAAAGTAATCTGTGAGTAAAGTTCTGGCTGCAGAACTGCTACAACTTTTGTTGCAATCTTCAGGAAAACCTGTCATACAGAACTTTACCAAGTTAAAAATCATACCCTACTAGCCTACAATTCACCACTTTCTCTGGTCTTTCTGATCAACCAGCATGATTTTGTGGAAACTGAACATAAATGGAGTAGCTAGAGAAAACCCATTCACACAGTGGAAGTACATACAAATTTCCGCATAGACAGTGAATAAAGTCAGACTGGAGCCCAAGCCCTGGCCCTACAGCAGTGCTGCCAAGACAAAATCCTTAGCTCAAACCTTCTTGGTGGCTTGTCTTAAGATGCAGACTGTTACGCACGCACTTGCACAAACTCACAGTCACACACTTTCCCATTCTCACACGATCGCACATACATGCATGCATAAGCACACTCGCGCACGTACACACACACACACACACACACACACACACACACACACACACACATGCATCCATGCACACACATACACTAACTTTTTTGTTATGTGACTGCAGTGAGGAGATGTAGCCTTAAATGCAGAATGCAAGTCCAAAAATGTAAAAGAGAATGCCGATACATTCCATAGTAAAGACTGTTCATCAATTTTTTTAATTAATGCTGCTTATTGATCCTTTCTTTCATTTATAAATGCAGCAAGTGCATTTGTAAATGACAGCTTGTAAAAAATAAATAAAATAAAAAGGGTCTCTGAGCAGTATTTCCCAGCTTACTCTTTATGTAGTTATATAGTTGTAATATGAGTGAGGGAAATGTGTGTTTCCCATAGGGAAAATACACTTAGATGGAACAACATGCTCTCAGTAATCTGATAGAGGTAGAAGAGGCACTGGCAGAACACAGTGGGTGTTGCTGATAAGTATATTGTCACTGCCCCTTCAGAAAAGAATTCCGAATGAATGTTAAACAACCTTTAAGGCACCCATCCATTTGTCTAAACTATGTCTAAATGCTGACGCAGAGTCACATTGTTTGCCATGCAAGAGGAGTCTATTACAGAGCAAGGTGAAGTAATGGTAATACATGTAAGAACTGATATGACTCTAAGTTATTGGAATTAATTGGAAACAACTGGAAGAAACTTGAATGAGACTTGAATGCATGTCTTTATCTGTTAATTACCCTGAACTGTGCTGAACAGCTGCCAATCTCTCCTTTATGGGCCAAATCTTCTTGTATTTTTCAGAATAAAGTCTGCAAAAACTATAGCTCAGTTAAGTATGGTTTATTATGTACAGTGGAGGTAAATATCAACAATATCTTAATCAAATCTTAATGTCCATAGTTTCTGCACTTATTATACTGCCCATAAATTCTGTACTCAGAAATGTACTGCCTCCAGTAACAGTGCCGATAATTATGTCCGTAGCTTTTTCACATACATTCTGATCATCCTAAATAATATCATTAATATTCTGGAATGCTGGATATTTGAACTTACTTATGCACCCACTCTTGAGTGTCTGTATAGCCTTCTGAGGACTGTATTGCTATGACTTTCTGAGCAAAACTCTGATCTGTGATATATAACTTTAAGAATCCTGTGTTTTGCTTATTTTTACTAGGTATTGCTTATAGATATTTATAGCACTTTTATTGTCTGCTGCATACTTTTTACTGCATTTTATAGCTATAAACTAATCTGCAGGGTAGTACTAAAATTGTATGCCTCACAGGACCTGATAAATAAGGTTTTTACTGTCACACTGTTTGTAAATCCTTTCTAGCTAGTTTTTGTTCTGATTTCCTGCCAAGGAGTGTATCATATAACTGGTTTGGTTTCCCACTCTACCTCCCTATTGGTATCCTGTTCTTATGCTTGGTGGCTTTGCAGTTGCCTGCCCCTACTGTAAATTTAATCTGGGGCACTCCTCCCAGTCTAGTGGCATTATCTCATTCTACCTAATACAGAGAGAACATTTGTGAAGGCCAACCCACAAAGTTTCTTAACCTTGAATTATCTTCTGCTACTTCTTTCTCCCTTTCCACTTTACTAAAAAAAAAAAACTTTGCTACAGTCTCCCTGTGTTCTGACTGAGTGTGCTTCTCAGCTGCTAAGTATATATTTTTGGCACTTTTTAACTACTCAGAAATTAATTAAACAATAATTGAATTCATTTTAGAATACATTTTGAATAAATTCCATTTATTTAAACTTTATTTACTTTAATACTGCTACACAATCAAGTGTGCTAGCTTGCACTGCATTTGAATTGTTTTAGTGCTGTTTTAGCTGCTTTTCTGTAAAAAAAAAAATTAAATTTTAAGCTTGTTTCCTGCCTTTCCTGTAACTAGTCTAGTCCAGATATAGATTTGCTGTATCCAGGACTGTTTGTAAACTTGTGAGCCCCCCCCCAAACCTTTCTGTGTTGGATAGAAGCCTTCTATCTTATCAGTGGGAGTGATAAGCACTAGGTAGCCTATCTACCACAAGATGAGTGGTTTCTGGACCAGAAATTGTAGTTTATTGTCCGTTTGGGCAGTCTTTCCATCTCTTTCAACTTTCTGGTTTAAAAGCCCACTTTTGCACTCCCCCCCCCTTTCCTGTAACTAGTCTAGTACAGATACAGATCTGCTGTATCCAGGACTGTAGGTAAGCTTCTGAGCCCACCAAGCCTTTCTGCGGTGGAGGGAAGCCTTCTATCTTATCAGTGGGAATGGTAAGCACTAGGTAGCCTATCTACCACAAGAGGAGTGGTTTCTGGGCCAGAAATTGTAATTTATTGGCTGTTTGGGCAGTTTTTCCATCTTTTTTCAACTTTCTGGTTTAAAAGCCCACATTTGTGCTTGTTTACTGCCTTTCTTGTAACTAGTCTAGTCCAGATACAGATTTGCTGTATCCAGGACTGTTTGTAAGCTTCTGAGCAGTGTCAAAGTCTACTCTTCAATTTTTCCTATAGATCTACTAGTTCTCTCCTCTCCTGCACTTTTACTAGCTTATTAATCTAGCACTTTACCAGACTTCTTGAAGCAATTATTGAAGCACACAAAAGTGCTACCAGCACTAAATGTTCTACAAGGAAACAGTTCCAGTACTTATTATTAATGCCCACAACTCCAGGCATGTCTAAAGGTCAGTTCCCTGTGCTTTCTCCTATTAATCTGGTGAACTTGGGCATCCTGAGGCAATGTAGCAACTGCCTCATATACATTGGCAGCCCTCTCCTCTTACCTCCCAACACTCAGACTTGTGAGAGATGCATTTATATATCCAAATTGGAAGCCACTCACTCTGCAGCTAAGACCGGAATAACTGGTCAAGAAGAGAGGGTCAGCACTTGCACCACACCTCATGGAACACATAGCCCTCCAGAACACACACCAGCACTGCCTTTACATAAAAACACAAGCCGCACACCTACCTTCGTGGAGGCTCTCAATAAAAATCTAACCAAACAGCAGAGACCTCCAAGGCAGTAAACCACTGGACCACCACAATACAACACTAATCATGAGACACATAACTCTCCTAAATAGTGTGCCACTCACCCAAAGCCCCTAAGGCAAAACAGCATGCCCAACACACTAGTCATAGGTGACTTGATAGTGAGGTACACTGATATCCCACTCACTAGGTTGAATAAGGAGAAAGTAACAGTCAGCTGCCTGTCATGCACTAGGATCTGCCACATAACGCACACACTCAGGTCCCTCAACAACACATACAAATATGACTTTGTCATTGTACATGTGGATGTAAATGACCTGTGACGTACCTCCCTGGACTACATGAAAAGAGACATGGAGGAGCTCTCGGATTATTTAGTCCAAGCGGGTATGACCCTGGCCCTGAGCAGCATCCTTCAATTACCCAGAATGATACCACAGTACAAGCAGAAAATGATTGATTTCAACAATTGGCTAAGTTTCTGGTATCATTCTAAGGGGAGCCAGTATCTGTCTGCCTGGGATGACATGATTGTCAGACCTTGAAATTTTCCAGAGATAGTCTGCATCAGTCAACCCTGGGCTTCCAGATACTGGCCAAGGCTCTTGCCACCCCTATAGTGCCGTTTTAGGCAGTGTTCCAAAGACCAAATTACCACCATAACAGCTACAAACAAATGCAATCTGAGGGTCATGATGCTCAATGCTAGAAGTCTAAATCTCAAACTGCACTCACTCAAAGCACTCCTTAAAATGGAGAACATCGACATTTGTGCCATAACAGAGACCTGGTTCAAGGTAGCAGAAAGCACCCCTACACTACCAGGCTATAACTCAGTTCAACACCTTTCGGCCAAGAACTTAGACCGGCTCTCCAAAGATGGTGGTGTTTCCATATTCATAAAGGATGAGTACACCTGCAGACTGGTAGGCCAACATAACACATCTGCGATACTTCAGGTGCAGCTAACATTGGGTAAGACAGTGATTCAGGGCATAGCCTGCTATAGGTCCCCAGCCATTTCCCAAGACTCACACTTCATGTTCCTAAGCACTCTGGAGAATATTAAGGTTCAACCTAACACTCTCATATTGGGTGACTTCAACTACCCCTCCATTAACTAGGAAAACTACTCATGCACCCATACACTTGCCCAATGTTTCCTGGAATTCATTAATTCCATTGCCCTGGACCAGCTCATTCTTATCCCCACTAGAGGTGGCAACATCCTTCACTTTGTCATTACTAACATGGGCGACCGTTGCTCTACACCAGTAGTCAACTCCTTCCTGATTAGATCCGGCCACAAAATAATCACCTTGGAAATCCACATCCTTACCACGCTCCCCACAAAGTTAACCACCATGAAAAACTTCTCCAAAGCTAACTATGGGCTCCTAAAAAACAGAGGTGGCTAACTTCACTGCACCCATGCAAATGGAATTCAGTTGCATGACTGCCGAATCATACAGCAATGCACTGTATGAACACATACACAAATGCATGGATCTCACAATACCCAATAGAACCAAGATGCTCTCCTCCAACAAAAAGAAGCCAATATGGTGGTCCCCTACCATAAACAAACTCTACAACAGAAGCAGGAAACTGATGCAGAATAAGGTAAAGTCCAAAGACTGGAAAAACTCCCTTATCAGCCTCAACAAAAAGTTGAGATCCCTCATCTAACCCTGTAAAGCTAGCTATGAAAATAGAATTGCAGCAGATAGTAAAGACAACCACAAGGCCTTCTATAGTTATGTAAAGAATCTCCATGGCAATACCCAGATTTGCTCTGAGCTACTACACAATGGTACCTCCTATAATGAGCCAACAGATATTGGCAATACACTGGCCGACAGATTCAGTGCCAACTTTACCCCTCCCCTCAAGGGACCAGTCACAATACCATAGATTGCCAGGCACCCAGTATTATTGCTGCACAGGTTAAAACAGCACTGTCCAAGGCCAAGAATACAGATTCTATGGGACATGACAATATCCCTGGCTGTGTTCTACATGAACTACAGAGTGAACTGTAACCTCACTTGTGTGCCCTGTTCAATCACAGCCTCACCTCAGGCTTTGTCCCTACTGAATGGTGCACTGCTACAGTCATCCCTCTCCACAAAAGATGAGTGACTACAGACCCTGGGAACTATCGCCCCATTAGCCTGATGAGTCTGATTTGCAAAGCTATGAAATGCATCATCATATAACTAATAAACAAGGATATAGGGAATCTCCAAACTCTGGATCCCACACAGTTTGGTTTTGTGAAGGGTAGATTATGCCTGCTCAACTTGTTCAACTTCTTTGAGTCAGTCACCAGAGCTGTGGATTAGGGCACGGTGGTTCATACAGCCTACCTTGATCTGGCCAAGGCCTTTGATACCATTCCCCACTCAGGAATCATAGAAAACTCACTAAGCTAGGCATAAACCCCTATATCATTAGGTGGTTTACAAACTGGCTCACAGGTAGAACCCACAGTGTGAAAGTAGCTGTCTCCAAGTCAGACTGCTGACCAGTCATGAGTGGAGTCCCTCATGGTTCGATCCTGGGACCTCTCCTGTTTGGTATCTAGTTCTCTGACATCCAGGCCAACATGAAGGGACTCTGGCTGACAAAGTTCACAGACGATTTCAAGGTGGGAGGTATTATTAACTCCCCCAAGTGATATTGACATCCTACAGAAATGTCTCACAGAGACCAACGACTGGTGTTTGAACCATGGCCTTAAGCTCAATGCCAAAAAAGGTGTCCTCATCTCCTTTAGGAAAAACATGGTTCCCATAGATTACCACATTGATGGTAGTCCATTGAACACAGAAGGAGTTATAAGAGATCTGGGAACACAGGTTGACAGCAACCTCTCTTTTGACCACCACATTGCCACTGTGGTCAGAAAGTCCTTCTATGTGGCACATCTCATTACTAAGGGTTTTGCATCCAAGAAGAAAGAGGTCATTGTCTCCCTCTACTCATCCCTCATTAGAGCAATCATTGAGTATAATGCACCATTTGGCATGTACCTCACTAAACACCTGCAACAACTGGAGAGGCCACAAAAGTACCTCACAAAGAGGATCCTATGCCTTAAACATTTGTCCTATATGGACAGACTAAAGCAAATCCAACTATTCTCTGTCTCATATCGCCTACTTAGAGGTGATCTTTGCTTGACTGACAAAGCCATGTCTGACCCAGCTCTGTTAGAAATGTTACATCTGAAGAAATCCCAATCCCTCCACACCACATGCTCCAGACATCTCAACCTCATTACCACAATCAGCAGAACATGCTGGAGGGACAGGTTCATAACCCAGAGACTTCCCATTCTATGGAGTAGACTTCCAATACATGTCAAGCAGAGCACTTCACTGGCTCTCTTCAAGAGAAATCTTCATGAGTGGATGGGAAATAGAAAATTCACCCCAGGGATCACTCCAGTGGCTTTACTCAACAGAGGTACTGGGAACTAAGGTCGTGTGGCACAATGCCAGGGTAAACCTATAGGGTAGGCTTGTAAAGATTCCAGGGCCATTAGCCTAGTACACACCTATGAACCTATGAACCTATATCAGTCCAAATGAAATTATCTTAACTGTCTCTGATGTATTTCCTAATAATACCAAAACCCCGTAAAGTTCTACATGCCTCTTTAGCCTTGGTTCCCAAGCCTTGTAGCATACAAACAATATTTGTTTGAACTCAAATGTACAGCATATTCTGTTCTTATTAGTATTCCTGACTGAAGGCTATTTTCACTAATTGAAAGTGAATTTTTTGAGATTCACAGTTACAAAATATCCACCAGACACTGGTGAAGCTGGTGTTTCAGCCTTTCTCTCTGTAGTATCTTAATTTGTTGGGTGGATGTGTGCCCTCCGATGTTGGTGTTCCTGAGAGTACTACCATGTCTTTAAATTCTGTGATGTGCATACTGTTGTTATCTTTAGTCACAAATGAACTGCTGACATCAAGGATGTGCAATCCCATTTTGCTAGGCCCTCTGCCAGTATGAAAGCATAAAGACAAGATATCTGTGGCAACATGAAACATAAGCCTAACTTCCCACCTGCCATAACAGTCATACTGGTAAATGAAACAATTTCTAAACAACATATGGACACATATGTACCTTGTAGAGAGGGGTGTTACAGCAGCAGTCCAGAGATACCAGGAGGGCAGAGAAACAAAAGCCTGCTGTTAAATAAGTACTGGCACAGATGCAGTGCAGTGTACAATACTACTAACCTGGTGTGTCCCTTACAGACACTCATGCAGTGTTTGCCAGCTGAGCTACCACATCTAATTATATCAACCTCTGGATATGAGAGTCTATTTACCTTCCCCATACTGGGACATTAGGAACATCCCCACCTATTTTAGCTGCTTTTGTGTTGGTAGTCCTCCTGTGGTAAACATGCCCTTGCCAATATATTGTGCCTTGTTCTTGGCATGCAGTATCATATCAGTTATCTATCTATTGTGGAGTCCTATTATGGCTGCCACAGCATTGGTTTTCTTCACTACTCCCTGACATACCTCTTCCCAGTAAAGTGTGTCTATATTACCTTTTGCAATGATACAGATGCCACATGCATGGAGGTCCTGCAGTAATATCTTTGTCTCCTGTGCTGCGGACTTTACCAACCATTTCATCTCTCATGAGCCTATGGCAAGACATGCTCACCTGTAGATTACAAATGTTAGTCAGTGTCTGTGTGTGTGTATACATGGCTATCAGTGGATTACCTGTATGTCTCCATTTTGTCTTCCATCAACACCTGCATTGTGACATGGAATATTGAGACAGTGAGCCCATGGTGTGTCCAGGTGACTGTTGGCTTAACTTGCACCCATTGTTTTGTCCATGAATCACATGACACACTAAGAGCAAATATAGAAACCCATCTATGACCTCTGTAGATCTTTCAGAATATTTGAGCAAGTTAGAAAAGCTGACCATTGAATGAAATTCCTTTGCTGTTTGTGACTTCAACTATCTACACATAAGCTGCAAAAATATACTAGCAACAACAAATATGTGCATAGATATTTGTACTTCATAAATGCAGATATACTTGACCAAACTGTACCCAACGCCTGCCAGAAGTGTTAATTGGTTTGTCTTCACAAATGTTTTCCTAAATTGCACTGCACCACTTGTTAACCCCTCCTTGATTATTTGATTATCTTGCCGTGCCTTTTCATTGAAAAGTTGCTTTATGATCCTTAATATTTCCTTTGCAGTAAGGGATTACTCCAGAACCAATTACTCAGTAATAACTTATCTTGACAATCATAAATGGTATAACTGGGTCTATATTATAACCATTAAACCGCAGTTACACGAATAAGGTAACGTCAACACATGTTGCGCAAACCGCGAAAACACTGAACGCCCCGAAGTGCAAAATTCAAAATGTCGAATCGGCATAGTTGGCCAATCCCACCGACCACTATGTACTACCTACCCAAACAAAATAAATAATCCATATACATACACTTAACAAAACCCTACTTCTAACCCTAAACTAAAGCTTGCATATATTACTATGTATGCACTTAACTTAACCCGCACCCTAACCTTAAGGTCCGTAACTATTGCAAATTTACTTTAAGGAGCTATACCCAAACAAAATAAATAATCCACATACATACACTTAACAAAACCCTACTACTAACCCTTAACTAAAGCTTACATATATTACTATGTATGCACTTACCTTAACCTGCACCCTAACCCTAAGGTCCTTAACTATTGCACACCTACCTTAAGGAGCTATATTGGAGAAGGGCCAACAATGACGATTCGACATATCGAATTTCACACTTCAGGACATTTGGTGTTTTCACGGTTCACTCAATATGTGTCGACGTTTCTGTATTCACGTAACTGCGGTTTTGCGGTTGCAATAGGTAACCGGTATAACTGCCCAGTAAACATTGTACCTGAGACTGCTTTTTACACTTCTGAATTTTACTCCCTTTTGTATAGATGCACTGAGGAATCTGAACCAGACAGACATAAACAGAATGGCAAGTATAAAACTAAACCCATATGATATAACTAAGACTTCAATACACAGTATAAGAAAAATAAAAAGCTCTTATCTATCCGTCATTATGAAAGGGATAACAAAAATGGAAAGTCCCTCAAACTTGCCATTAGGTACAACAAAACCAACTATAAACTTCACTTTGCCATCTAATTCAAAAGGCAAGCACAGGGCCTTCTTAAACTATATTAGGTTACAGAGGTAATCAACAATTCTGTACTGAATTTATCTCAAATGATACCACATTATCTAAACTTGAAGATAGTGAGCAATATTCATACAGGCAAATTCTCTTCCAGCTTTACTCCATTCACCCCCCCCCCCTCTATGCCCCCATTCCCTTTCATGCCACCCCTCCTAAAATCACTTGGAAAAAACAGTCTTTGTGTAACTTTGCAGAATTAATGTTATCATTTCCATAGCTCTTGACAACATCCATGGATGTCTGCTGAGAAATATTAAGTCCCATCCAGCAAACCCTTTCCATCAGCTCTTCAACCTGAATCACTCCTCTGGTTATACCAGCAAGGTGTGAAGAACAGCTGTTTTGTTGCCCTCAGATAAAACTAGTCCCTCTCTTTTAACCTTGGGAATTACAGGCTTATTAGTCTCACTAGTCTGATTTGCAAGACCATAAACACGTCCTGAATGAAATAATAAATTATATAAGTGACCACATATCCTTGGATACACATCAATTTGGCAGTGTAAAAGGTGGAGTAGGCCTGTTCAACTTGGTTGAGTTACTTGAAAGGGTTACTAAGGTGATAAACAAAGGGCATGCAGTATATACTACTTAAGTTGACCTTGCCAAGGCCTTTGACACTTTTGCACATGCTGGGAGTATTGACAAACTCTACCAACTCAAGATTAACCCATACATATTTGATGGATAGGTAATTGGCCATCTAACAGAACTTTTTTTTTAAGGTCAAGAGTGTTTATTCCAGGCAGACATTTTTTACCAGTGGTGTCTGACAGAGCTCTGGCTTGCCCCCTCCTTTTTAGTATATTCTCCTCTGGCATAAAAGCTGATATCAACTAACTATGGCTAACCAAGATTGCTGATGAATTCAAATGGAGGTTGGTTATCAAATCCTATTGTGATACAAAAGGTCTCCTGAAGGGCTAAATCATACAAATGCTTAGTGTGTTAGTCATGGGTTTACAATCAATGCCAAACATTGCTTCTTTGTTAACTCTACCATCATTACTGCTTTCCATCTAAATACTATTCAGCTTAAATCTAACACAGTCATTAAGGACAAGGGGTACCTATGATAATAACATACTGTTTTCTAACGGCTATGTCTCTGTGTTAGTAAGAAAATCTTTACATCATGTATACCTGATCCTTTGTGGTATCTCCTTCAAGGTCCAAATAAGTTATAGTCCCACTGTATTCCTCCATCATTAGGCCCAACATTGATTATAATGCCCTCTTTGGCATGTACCTTTGTTAAACACTGAAACCAATAATCTCAACTATATGATCTCAGGTCTTAGTACCCTTAGCTATTGTGATTGACTAACAGTCTTGTCCTTTTATTCAGTGGTATACAGACTTATGCAGGATCACATTTTCTTGGCCTTCTGTGCTATGAAGAATCCAGCATTCTTTGAAAACCTTCACCTTCACCTAAATATTACCAACAGTAAAGCAAATATTCAGTCTAGAAACTTGAACCTATACTTCCACATCAGCAACATCACATGAGATGACAGGTACCTAACCAAATGTACTCCCCACTTCTGGAATTACTTATCTTTGCATTTCAAGCAGAGTACTTTCTAGCAGACTTTAATAGCACCGTGAATGACTATCTGGGTGACTACAAATTCTAGCCCAGAATATGTGGCAAAAATCGAATGAATGGGGAATATTTAAGTCTTCCACCAGTCTTGGATGATGTAGTTGAGCTTGTTATTGATCTCCATGGTCAGAGGTTTAATAACACCATATGAATATATCAGTCTGTGAAACCTGCTCCATCCATTTGGTGATCATATCTGTCACCTTTTGTGCTGTGACTATCACCTCATTTCCAACATAAACAGAAGCAAAAGGTATGTTACAATGACACACTTTCCTGCATCAGGTTATTAAACCCATTTACTGCTCTGCTGTGTCACACTCTAAGTATATGCTTAGCCCAATGTGACACTCACAGCTGGGTATGAGATTTTATGCCATTATTCTGTATTCCAACACCCACCTATACCACTTCTTCTGTGTCCATGTAACTGCCATCCACCATAATCGAGTACAGTGCAAGACTACATTAATAGGTATTTTGTCTTCTTTTTACTATACCTATGTCAATGTTCAGTAACTTATTCTATTCTGATTCCCTAGTTTCTCATCTTAACACAGTTTCATGCAATAAGATGTCCTCACTATTTTATGTGCTACTAAGGGCCTCCTAGTATGGCTGTCATGCGAATGAAGGAATTTAGTATGGCTGTCTCTAAATCAATCCCTTAAAGTAATGAGGTACTCACAATAAATGGTGCCACCCTGTTTGTCCCTAATTATCCCAGTGTTAGGGACACATGTATACACTATATTGATGCATGCAGCCTGTTTATCTCAGAGCCCTATGGTTTCCTGTTGCATAGTTTTTTGTAGAGCCTCACTGTTGTGCTACAGTGTATATCACATGTTGTCTGAATGTACATCCATGCACCTCTTGTCTAAACCTATGTGTAGACATGGTTCCCATGGGTGTTGGGAATAGCAAGGCTCCTGCATGTGGTTAGAGGTAGAGCAAATGTTTCTTGTTCTTGATCCAGGGAAATTTTCAGGAGCACCTGCTACCATGACACAACCTTTCTTGAATACTTGTGATACATTAAAAACAAATGTGATAGATGCCATGAGTGTTTGAGTATTGAATGTGCATGACTCAAAGTTTAAGAATAGCGTGTGTGTGTGTGTGTGTGTGTGTGTGTGTGTGTGTGTGTGTGTGTGTGTGTGTGTGTGTGTGTGTGTGTGTGTGTGAGACTGTGTGTGTGAGACTGTGCGTGTGTGTATCTATATATATATATATATATGTGTGTGTGTGTGTGTGTGTGTGTGTGTGTGTGTGTGTGTGTGTGTGTGTGTGTGTGTGTGTGTGTGTGTGTGTGTGTGTGTGTGTGTGTGTGTGTGTGTGTGTGTGTGTGTGTGTGTGGCTTTATATACATCTACATTTTCACATACATTACATCAACCACAAATGGTTGAAACTCAATCAAAAAGGGAAAAAAAAAAGAAAGGAAACAATGCTTTATGCAAGGGTGCCCCCTGCACCCCACCCCCTTGCTAATTTTATACTCTAACTCCAAGATCACAAAACAGTGGAAAATGTGAAACATCATACCCCCACTTTGTAACAGTCCAGCAAGTCAAATGCCAGCATCAGAATAACAAGCAGTTCAACAAAACAATCCTCATCTAAATTTTTGATGTAATGATTGAGCAACAAAGCATACCGAATCCATATGTAGCAAACATATGTGTTTGCTTATGTGACTGTGTCTGTTATTTTATGTGTGTGTGTGTGTGTGTGTGTGTGTGTGTGTGTGTGTGTGTGTGTGTGTGTGTGTGTGTGTGTGTGTGTGTGTTGTGTGTATGATTATTGTGTGTAACTCCACACAAATAAATCTTCAGTTACCTTTGAAACACCTTTGGTGCTTTGGTGCTGATGCTGATTAAATGACAAATTGAAATCAACGGAATCTGAACCATTCTATTAGTGCATAAAATATTTTAAAAAATCTTGAGATTTCTTCCTCTATCTTAATTTTTTAGTATCCCTGTTTTTCATCTAGTACTGAAAAACATATCCTTTGATCTTTCTGTAATCACTGCTTCAACATTAACTAATGGACAATCCAGACATGATCAGTAGAAATGTGAATTGTGTTTTTATTTACATTGCCCAGATGATTAACCTATTTTGTTGACTGTAATTGCTTCCTAAGTTTTCCATTCATTTTAATTCTTGTTTTGTTCTGTTCTTGAGAACTGCTGGCACTTTCCTAGAATCGTATTATTGTCATAGCAATGAAGATTATTTTTTTATTAAATAATTTCATCAAAAATTCCCTTGGTCTGTAAGCAAATACAGTCATGCACTCTATCCTATGTTTATGCACAGTATGTGAGATGTCTTTGTGAATGATTTTCTACATATTGAGTTTTTTCTTTTACACACTAAATTTGTTACAGTTAAAGCTACCCCCCCCCCAACAACTGGAATAATAGGAAAATGCGCTTCTTTAAATGCTGTTATATGAGGAAAAAGCATCATATCTTTTGTTTTTGTCTTAATATGTCAGCAGTTTCTAAGCCAATGAAGCATTCTAGTTGCATAAAATTTGATAACAATGTGCACAAAACTTTCTGTTCAAAATCTAATAGTCGCAGATCATTAAATTATTTTAAGACATAATCCTATGCACATAAGCTTAATTTAAATTTATTTCCTTAGTAAAGCTCAGTATTTCTTGCCAACAGTCTGATTTGTGCTCTTGTCAAAGTGCTTATGCACATTTTCAGACTTCACTGCATTAATTCTTTTTTCCTCAATAATAGTTACCAACAACTTATATTCATATTTCTGAGCAATAATGTGCAAATTCATTTGAAATTTTTGCTTTTGTACATACAATATGTTATGGTGAATCACAATTTCTGCTATATTTATTAGGAGAATAGAATTGCCTGTCTTGTTTATATCCAAAAACTTAACTTTCATATGTAGTGTCAATAAAATATAAATATATTTATAATATCAATATATCAATTTCGTTACACATTATTGAATATATATATATATATATATATATATATATATATATATATATATATATATATATATATATAGATCCCTATCACAACACCAACACGCCACAAAACCGACACTCAAAACAACGACACCAAAACACCGAAAACGCACAAAACCGACAACTCACAAAACCGAACATCATAACACCGACACCCAAAACACCAACACACAAAACGTAAACTACACATTACACACAACTATACATGCACTAACCCTAACCCAAACCCTAACCCTAAGGTCCGACACTACTGCACACTTACCCTACCCGCACCCTAACCCTAACTCGCTTAACCCGCCATTAAACCTACATTCCGTCACTATCGCACACTTACCCTACCTGCACCCTAACTCTAACTCACTTAACCCACCACTACACCTAAAGTCCGTCACTATCGCACACTTACCTTACCCGCACCCTAAGTCCAACACTACCGCACACTCACCTTTCCCACACCCTAACCTTAAATCCCACACTATCTCACACTTACCTGTCTGCTCCCTAACGCTAAATCCCTCACTATCGCACACTTACCGACTCGCGCTCACACGTCACCCATGTCGGTGTTTCGGCTGTCGGGATTTTACCTTGTCGATCATCTGTCTCGTCGGTCTTCTCAAGTCGGTCTTCTTAGCGTTGGTGTTTCGGTGTGTCGATGATGTCAAGGGGACCCATATATATATATATATATATATATATATATATATATATATATATATATATATATATATATATATATATATATATATTTATAGATAGATATGGCCATTGGCATGGAAAACCATTTATTTTTTTAAAAATCAAACTTTTTTTTTTGGCATATCTTGGCCATTTAAGCATGGGGCAGTGGCACTCAAACAAGATTGGGCAGAAATTAAAAAAAAAGGTGAAAACTCAAATTTAAGGGAAATCTTCATTTTGCCATTATAGTCTATGGCATGCAGAATGAAAACAATACCAGGGAACAGTGGTTTTCAAGGGTAAAGGCTCTGTGTAAGTGCAGTAACGATGGACTAAGGCAGTGGGGTATGCAAATGAGGGGAAATTTATGGAATCACAAAAATCCTCAAGTCCCAAATTGCACCTAACCATGTAGGTGCTCTAGCATGATGGCATAACTAAGAGGAACAACAGACATAAAAAGGGGTGTGTAAGGCATGTTGTAAGCACATTGGATCCCTAAGGTGCAGAGATAAGCTTAGCTAAGCACAGCTAAACAAGGGGGTGTGTCAGAAGTGTATTGTCTTATTCCATGAACTGAGGAGCATGTTCGTGGCCAGGAGAGGACTATTTCTTACTATTTACATAAGCTAAATGGGTTTACATGCCACGCACTGGTTGTAAAAATAAATGAAATAGCAGGACTATTTACATTTGAGCACCGGGTTTGCGTGGCATGCCTCGGGGCTTAAAACGGGAAGAAACGAGAAAGGGAAAAAGAAAAAAAAGGAAAAATAGCAGAATTAAAGCAATCAAGTGCAAACAACATTGCTGGCAGGTGGAATGCATCATAGTCAATCATGCAGGCAGCATCTGCAGCACAACAGTTTAAAGTATGGAAATACATTACAGTCTGTTTTTTTCCCATAAACTCTGCACAAATGATGTATACATGCAGGGAAATTTTAAATGGAAAAATGTTAGGGGCTGCCATTGCTTTGATCCATCAGTATGTGCTAGAGGCTGAGGGTGGAGAGGAGGATAATGCTGACAACAGCAACAGGCCAAGGAGGAGGAGAAGAATGTTTAGACCCAGGGTAACTTATCAGGGGCTACATGATCTGGAGATAGTAGAGTGCTACAGGGTGGACAGAGACATACTTCAGCAAATCACTGAGCTGTGCCGGCCTCAACTCTGACCTAGAACCAACAGAGGGGAACCCATCCCAGTGGATGCCAAAATATATCTAGCCTTAAGAATTCTAGCTACAGGTACTTTCCAAAGACCTACTGGGGACATTATGTGAGTCTCACAGGCATCTACATCGAGGGTACTCCACCAGTTCCTGGATGCCATGCTACCATGTGCTGGTGAGCACATTTACTTACCCAACACCCAAGAGGAGAGGACCAGCAATATGCATCTCTTCCACTGTGTAGCAGAATACCCAGAGGTACTGGGTGCCATAGACTGCACACACACCCACATCAAGGCACCACCCAGTGAACAGGGTAGGGTCTACATAAACCGCAAGGGATTCTCCTCCATCAACTGCAAGGTCATGTGTAATGCCTAGGGCATTATCAGGAATGTGCATGCTGGCAGTCCTGAAAGCTATCTTGACTCTTACATCTGGCGTTTGTCACAGCTGTACCAGGCATTTTCCAGTGGGGACATCCCATATGGCCATCTGGTGGGGATGCTGGTTATGTACTGGAGCCATGGATGATGACACCCATCAGAAATGCACACACACCCATACAAGAATGCCATAATGAGGCAAACACACAAACCAGGATCATTATAGAGCATGTGTTTGGCATGCTCAAGTCATGGTTCCTCTGCCTTGACATACCTGGTGGAGCCTTGGAGTACTCTCCAGCCACATGTGCACACATGTTCATACTATGTGCTATGCCACACAACACAATCCTGCAGAAACAGCTACAGCAGGAACAGCACAGGGAAGGGCAACACAGCCCACTACCATTGCCAAGGTCCCCACAGGCACAGAGAGACTCACAGGAGGAGGCCCCTGAGCCTGCTCCTGCAGACAGACGGAGGCATGCCCAGTATGCTTGGGCCTCGGCAAAGAGGTAATGCATAGCACACACACACACTGACACTGTAGGGACTCCCAGGGACTGACACCTCTCTCTGAGTCGCACACACACACACACACACACACACACACACACACACACACACACACACACACACACACACACACACACACACACACACACACACAGTAAAATGGATGACACATACATCACATTACCTGTAACTTACCATGCATAGGCAGTCTACTGGGTGCATCTAACATAGGTGGCCCTCAAGCACTGTCTTTACAACTGCTGCAAGCACAAGGCAAGTCAGTCTTCTTAACAATATATGAATGGATTAGTATGTTCTGCTAGCATATCTATGGTAATGCTGCATGCTTGCAAGGGAATGGGGTGGCCTACTGGGATAGCAGCACACATCACATCTGACAGCTATGTGGAACACCAAAAAAATGTCTGGCCAAAACTACCCTCCACACACTATGCAGTAGTACTCAAGGTGGCAAATCCCACAGCAGTATATGTGTGAGGCAAATACCTGGGGGTCGTAGGTCACAGGTCACAGGCATGGATGCCAGGGTGGGGATTCTGTAACTACCCTTCACACCCACACAGCAAGTCAGCTTTAAAAAACACAGAGAAAGGTCTGGTAAAGACACACCAATGGTGGCAATGTTGAATTAACCCCCTACAGACTCACACAGTGATAGCACAGCAGAACCTGCAGTTGCAGTAAGGCTATGAAGGGTACGAAGTCTGAAACTCAACTGTATGCCAGTACAATCTGACCTGAACTCTTTACTGATATGCCTCTTATCCCCAAGACAGGGCACGATAATATGGTAAATGGAACCAAAATGTAAAGCAAATATCAGCACAGTCTGTGCAAATGTGTACAGTTGAGAGGTGTGCCCCCCATATACCCACAGAAATGCAGTAACATGTATGTCTGCAGGGAAATAGCAGCATAGAACACACTAGCAGGGCTGTACCAATATAAATGAAAACATGTTGCCTGCCCACAATATGCAGGGGTCAATGAGCTATGTGTATGTGTGGTTAATATTATCTGGATCTGGCCAGCATGTTCTGCTGGCAGTTGTCTTGTAGTGCCCTATATACAGTGCTGCCTTTGACAGGGCCATGTGCAGATAACTACAGTGCCAACTGTTATGCAAGTCAGCAACATCCACTGCTCTGCCACTGACATACCTGGAAGTCACAGTGCTATGTGGAATATACTATGCATATTGCTGACATCTTGAAGGAAGTGCGGCAGAGGTGCCAAGGCTTTTGTGAATATAAGTGCTTTGTGGTACTGTTGCCAATGGTCATTCTCAATAATCCTTTTTTCTTATATTTGCTTTTACATATAATGGACATGCCTGCCCAGCTGAATACACTCTGTACTCACACCCATAACTCCCAACCTCTAACAGGAAGATGTCTGGACAAGGACAGAAATAAAAGTGGAACAAAGGCACAGTGATAGGCATGTGTTGTAAATATCGTCCTTACATACTGAGAAAGTTGGTAGGGTGAGGAGTTTTCAGTAGCGGGAATTGTCTGAAGGTTATGTATTCTGAAACAGTAATGTCTGTATTATTTTGTAATATCACACTTCAATTATATGTAACTAACTTGCCATAAAAGCACATGTTTACATAGAAAGGATGAAACCTGTATCCAAACACCTGGGCAACCTACCAAATAATGTACAGATGAGAAGTATGCCCACACAAGGATATGACATCTCAGGTTAGAAAGATACACACAAGCAGGAGATCCCCAGCCATTCTATCACCAGGTTGCTGGACTGTTTACACAGCCGTGTGTCATTACTGGCTGTAGCCACATCTTACAAATGGCTTTGTTGGGCAAGAATTTACATAGATGCCCTTATAATATTGGTCTATGCATCATACAACTAGTATTCCTCTGGAAAAGCATTCTGATGATGTGAGGATTTCTGGCACTAGGTAATGACACAATACATTGCAGTTTCAGAATACAGATATGTCAGAAAATGTCTGCTGAACAAAACAAGTACTCTGAGGAATGTCCTGTGCACTCCTGAGAGACATGGCTGCAGCACACAAAACCCTAGACTGGAGTATACCTATCTCTAGAATAGAATCCCACTCTAAGTATAGAAGGTCACACTGGGCATGCTCCTACACTTAGAGAATCACAGGACATGTTGAAACCCGCATCGGAATATATTACTGTATTGTGTATATAGGTCTGCACAAACAGACAGCTATGTACATCTCAGCTGTCCCCACACACACACACACACACACACACACACACACACACACACACATCAGACAGGATACCCTCAGCTAGTTGTAGGTGGCCCATATGTGATATATCTGCATCTGTTGCACGAGATACATGCACATATATATGGGCAACAGATAACATATGTCAAGCATACACACACATAGATGTGGGGAACTGAGAGACAGACAGTGATACAGAGAGAGACACAGAGGTACACAGACAGAGTGAGTGACATGCACGGATACCCTGAATGGCATACAGTGATGTCCTGCTGTGGACAGTGGCATACCAGTTGTAAACAGTTGCATGTGCCAGCATAAAAGGTGAGCCCCATTGTGTAACAGTACTGAGGTTGGGTTTAAATATCACATCATCTGCCTGTGTGTTTGTGTATGTCCGTAGGTCTAAGTATTAGGAGACTCTTCCCAATCAGTACACTTCACATTGCCATACTTTACAAGATCTGCTGCTTTCATTCACCTTAGAAGTACCATTGGACAGCGATCACGCTTATAAGCTCTGTGGCATGTGGAATAACTGCATAACACTATAGTGCAAATAACTAGATAGGTAGGGGTTCTACTCTCAATATTGGCAAGTGTGTGTGTGTGTGTGTGTGTGTGTGTGTGTGTGTGTGTGTGTGTGTGTGTGTGTGTGTGTGTGTGTGTTGTATATGTGAGAGTGAGTGTGTGTGTGTTTGTTTGTAGGTTAAACAGTTTTAGGCCATTCCCACCCACAACACTTCACAGTGCCCCACTTTATCAGTCCTGCTGATGGCATTCCCCTTATCAGCACCTTTGTCCAGTTGTCAGCCCAGTAAGCTTCATAGTTTGTGTGATAACAGTGTAACACTATAGTAGAAATCATTAGCTATACAGGGGTTCTAATCTCAAATCTGGCAAATGAATGTGTGTATGTTTAGAAGAAGAAGTATTTTGATAAGTCTCCCACCCACTGCCCTACTTTATCACTTCTGCTGATGTCATTTCCCTTATCAGCACCTTTGGCCTGCTTTCAGTCCAGTAAGTTGTGTAGCATGTTCAATAACTGTGTAACAGTATAGTACAACTAACTAGATAGGCAGGGGTTTTACTCTCAGATCTGGTAAATGTGTGTGTGGGTGTGTATGTTTGTAGGAAGAAATATTTTGATAAGTTTCCCACCCACTGGCCTACTTTATCAGTCCTGCTGATGTCATTCCCCTTATCAGCACCCTCGGCCAGTTATTAGCCCAGTACACTCTGTAGCATGCGTAATAACTGTGTAATAGTATAGTACACATAACTAGAGAGGGAGGGGTTCTACTCTCAGATCTTGCAAATGTGGGTGTATAAGTACGTGTGTAAGTGTGCATGCTTGTAGAAAGAAGAATTTTGATAAGTTTCCCACCAATTAGCCTACTTTATCAGTCATGCTGATGTCGCTCCCCTTACAGGTTCATAGATGTGTACTAGGCTAATGGCCCTGGAGCTGCTACAAGCCTAGCACATAGAAGTGCCCTGCCATTGTGCCACATGATGTTAGTTCCCAGTGACTCCATCAAGTAGAGCCATTGGAGTGATCCCTGGGGTGAACATTCTATTACCCATCCACTCATTAAGATCTCTCTGGGACAAGGTCATCTAGGTACTTTGCTTGTCATGTATGGGAAGTCTATTCAAGGGTATGTTCAGTCTCTGGGTGAGGAACCTGTCCTTCCAGAATGTTGTGTTGATTGTGGTAATGAGGTTGAGGTCCCTGCATTGTGTGGTGCAGAAGGATTGAGATGCCTTTATATGTATCATTTGTAAAAGAGCTGGGTCAGACATGGCTTTGCAAGTCAAGCAGAGATTGCCTCTAAGTAGGTGATATGAGACTGAGAATAGCTAGAGTTTTTTGAATCTGTCTGTATAGGACATGAGATTAATGCCTAGGAACACCTTTATGAGGTACTTATGTGGCCTCTCCAGCTGTTGCAGGTGTCTAATGAGGTACATGCCAAATATACTTGATGATTGGTCTAGTGAGGGAAGAGAACACAGAGATGATGATCTCTTCCTTCCTGGATGCAAAACCCTTGGTAATGAGATGTGCCACATAGAAGGATTTCCTGACCACAGTCGCAATGTTGTGGTTAAAGGCGAGGTTGCTGTCAATCTATGTCCCCAGATCTCTTATAATGCCTACAGTGCTCAGTGGGCTCCCATCGATGTGGTACTTATTGGGAACTGAGTTTTTACCAAAGGGACTGATGATGCATTTTGTGGTGTTAAGCTTCAGGCAATGGTTTCCACACCAATCAGTGGTCTCAGTGAGGGCTTTCTGTAGGATGTCTGTATCACTTGTGGAATCAATGATGGCTCCCAGCTTGCAGTTGTCTTGGTCAGCCAGAGTTTCTTTGTATTGGCCTGGACTCCTAAGAAGTAGATGCTGAACAGGAGAGTACCCAGGAGTGATCTATGTGGGACTCCACTCGTGACCGGTTGGCAGTCTGAATTGGAGCTCACTACTTTCACACTGTGTGTTATATCTGTAAGCCAATATGCAACCCCCTAAAATGATATAAGGGTTGCTGCCTAGTTTGGTGGGGTCATCAATAATTCCTGACTGAGGAATGGTATCAAGAGCCTTTTCCAGATTGCTGTAGGCTGTATGCAGTGCCTTACTGTCATACACAGCCCTGGTGACTGACTCAAAGAAGTCAACCAGGTTAAGCAGGCATGATCTCCCTTTCACAAAGCCAAACTGTGCGGGGTCCAGAGTTAGAGGGTTACCTATATGTTTCTCGATCAGGTCCCTGATGATGTGGTCCATAGCTGTACTTATCAGACACATCAGGCTAATGGACTGATAATTCCCAGGGTCTGTAGTTGCTACTCCTTTATGGAGAGGGATGACTATAGCAGTGCACCATCTGGGAGGGACAAAGCCTGAGGTGAGCCTGTGACTGAACAGGGCACGCAGATGTGGTGTCAGGTATCTTTGTAGTTCATGTAGAACACAACCAGGGATAATTTTGGGTCCCATGGTAGATGTATTCTTGCCCATGGACAATGCAGGTGTAACCTGGATGGCAGTAATCCTGGGTGCATCACATTCTTCTGGCATTCTTATTGTTTCCCTAGGGAAGAGAGAGGCAAAGCTGGCACAGAATGTGTTGGCAAGAATCTTGGCAATATCCATTGGCTCAGTATAGGAGGTAGCATTGTGCAGAAACTCAGAGCACTTCTGGGTATTGCTGTAGAGGTTATTGATATAACTATCAAAGGCTTTGTGATTGTTGTCAGTGTCTGCTGCAATTCTGCCATCATAGCTGGCTTTAGATTATTTCATGAGGGATCTCAAGTTGTTGTTGAGGCTAATAAAGGAGTTTTACCCTCTTGGGACTCCACTTTTTCCGCAACAGTTTCTTCCTTCTGTTGTACAGGTTATTAATGCCAGGGGGACAATCAGATTTGCCTCCAGTGTTTGGAGGAGAGTGTCATGGTTCTGTTGGATATGGCTAGTTCCATGCATTGATGTACATGTTTGTACAGTGCATTTGTGTATGATTCAGCAGTCATGCAGGTATTTTCCATTAGCATGGGTGCTGTGAAGTTAACCATCTCTGTTTTTAGGAGTCCAAATTCAGCTTTGGAGAAGTTTTTCAAGGTGGTTACCTTTGCTGGGGGTGTAGGTGAGATGTGGATTTCCATGGT
>NC_056730.1:543827424-543842424 GCF_019279795.1 Protopterus annectens | reverse complement strand
CACACACACACACACACACACACACACACACACACACACACACACACACACACACACACACACACACACACACACACACACATTTACAGGTGAGGTGGCACAAGTCTGTTACACAGACCACACATTACCCAAATGGTGTCATGCATGACACACAGCCCTCAACATCATGCATTGCAGACAGTTTTACTACATGTAACTAACAATATAGAGCTCTGGGATAAGTGGTTAGTGTTAGCAGGTGATGGCTCTTCCCCAGCACAGACTGCACCCATGTACACATCATTGCTGTTCATCTGTATCGCACAGTGCTACAGGACATACTTCACAACTGTACAGTTCCTCGCAGGATGTGTAGATGTCTGGCTCATATGTTTCCTCTGTTTCTCATAACCCCTGTGTTTGTCTGATACATAACTGGGATGATCTGAGGAGTAATGTCACTGATTAAGGACATACATTTGAGTTTCAGACCTCCAAACCAGTAGTAAATGTGTGGTCACAGAATTCCTGTTACACCTCCAACCTTCTAAGCTTACAGTGGATATAAGTGTACACAACCCTGGTAACATGCCATGTTGTAATATATAAAATGAGACCTCAATAATGCATTGAAATATATTACCCACCTGTCATGTAACATATGACCTATGCAATCCAATCGATAAATAATCAAATGTGTTACTTGTAAAATCTAATGAATGAAATATGTATAATATGGTGGTTGCATAAGTGTGCACACTCTTAAAATGATACTCTGTTGAAGCACCTTGTAAGTGACTTACAGCATTCACTCTTCTCAGGAAGGTATCTATCAGCATGGCACATCCTGATTTGGCATTATTTAGCCACTCTTCCTTGCAAAGGTCCCCCAACTCTGTCAGATTGCAAGGGCAGCTCATGTGCACAGCTCTCATCAGGTCACACTGGGTTTTGCTATCAGATTTCAGTCTAGGCTCTAGCTGGGCTAACCCATAACCATGAGTGTGTTCAGGTGGAGCCATCCTTAAGTAGCTTTCGATGCATGTCATGTTGAAGGCTGACACCCCTCTCCATCCTTAGCATTCTTACAGATGCCAGATGGATGTGGGCCAAATGTGAGTGTTATTTTGAACTGTTCAGAATAAACACCACCATGACTACAGGCCAAGTTCCGGCTTTAGAACAGCATCCCCACAGAAGGCCAATGCCATCAGCATGATGCACCATTGGGATGGTGGTCTTCAGGTGAAGAGAGATGTTACTTGTGCACCACACATACATTTTGGTATTGTGGCTGTGAGGTTGATCCATAGTCTCATTACGCCATAACACATTTTCACACATGCATTTGGGAGACTTGATGTGCTGTATTGCAAGTTGTATCCATCCCTGGATATTTTTTGGTGTGGTAAAATGCTTCCATCCTCTGACCCTGTCCCATAGGCCAGACTTTTGCAGAATATGGGAGGTAGTTCTCACATGTAGTACACAACACCAGTACTTGCAAGAGGTTCCTGCAACTCCCACAGTGTTGCTGTATGTTTCCTGGCAGCCTCCCTGACCAGGTTTGGACATGTCTTTTCGTCAGTTTTGTAGGAACGTCAGGTTCTTTTCAACAGCACTTTTGTCCCATATTCAATCCACCTTTTGAGGACTGTCTCCACTGTCTTCCATGGTGTATGCAATGCTGTGGTAATATCGTTATACCCTACCCCTGAGTGATACCTTTCAAATATGAGATCCTTTTGCTGCTTTATAAGCTGTCTGCAAGCCATGACTGTTGCTGTTGCAGGCAACTGAGCAAATGTCATGAATATCCTACTTGGACAGTGGACTGTTATTTGGTGTTACCCAGAGTGCCTTTACTTGATGGCAGGTGTGTACCCAAGCAGGCTGAATGCTGTCAGTAAATCACAAGCTGCTGCAATAAAATATTATTTGAAGGGTGTGCACATGTATGCATCCAGCTTATTGTAAGGTTTGCATACTCCATATTTGGTGCCCAACAGATTGGTTGGTTTTACAAGTAAATTGTTCATGTTATGGGTCACATTAAAGGTTGGAAGAGGTATGGAGTGACATATTGTGGTCTCTATTTGTATATATCACACACACCTGGCATCTTAACAGGGATGTATACACTGTTCATATCCACTGTATAAGAGTAATGTTTCACACATGCCCCTACCATAGACCATTTGTCCCCCCATTTGTCTGGTCTCTGTCCAGAAGTCTTGCACTGACAGGTTGTGAGGTATGCTACAGGAATGTTACATTCTCTTCAGATAGGCCCCTGTGGTGATCACTGTGATGGAATGAGTTAACCACCACCACAAGTGAACATGCACATGAAGCAATACGTCTATGGGTGACAGTTGTGTGTATGATAAATTGCATGCCATTCACATGCCTGGGGTATGGGAAAACCATAAGAGAACAATTCCATACTCACCAGCTTCCGGCTGCTGTCACACATGCAGACCAAAGGGACCTATGTAGTTGTGGGAGAGAGTTATTGTCAGCACACTCACATGTGACATTGGTACCGGATAGATGCAGCATTTCTGCACATTCACAGTACAACCCCCAATACTACACAATTTGCTGTCCTTCACCACAGATGTACACTTCTGTGCATTAGAAAACCGCATCCACAATTGCAATCTCACCAGACACATGCATGTAGATAGTCTAGAGATACAATTATGTCTGCTACACTAATCTTGCAATCTCCACCTGCATGCTCCTCATCTATTGCCTGGGTGCCACCAACCTCCAGCATGTGGAGGTCTGTACCCTGATGTTGTACTGGGGTGGGTGCCCCATGGTTGATGAGGAGCTCCTTGGTGAGTGTCAGTGAGGGCTGTATGTCTGAGCCCCCACATGTGGCTGTGCAGTCCCTAGCCACAGCAGCAGTCCTTTGCCAGGCATGGCATATGAGGTTGGTTGCATGATGCCGGAACTGCTCGTATGTATGTGCATGCAGGCTGACATCGTTTACCCTTTGGTCAGGGTCATTCCACAGGGTGGTCCTCTCCCACAGATGTTGTTGGATCAGGCCAAACATTATTACAAGGTTCTGTAGTACGGCATCTATGATTATGGTTGTCTTAGCCGCTGAGAATGTTGCCCTTTACTGATGCAACATTGCACCTGGAAGGCATAAACAGGAAAACACGTCACAGGAACCCATACATTTGGCAACACTATGTACAGAACCTGCACATGAATACCAGTAGGTACCACTCACAACCACACCATACCCCTGTAATCTAGCAGCACAGTATCAGCTTGCATTGCACTTCTGATCCTGATGTGTCATATCCCCCCAATGAGGGTCAGTTAATTGCGTAATCCTTTATTCCTCATTCAGGTCCGTATAGAGGGATGATATTGGTCATCTTCCATGCGGACGGGGTGTGGATGGTGCAGAGGCTTGGTGTGACTACAGTGTTTAATGGAGCTGGGAGTACATGCCTGCGTTCATGAATGAAGGATGCAGACAGGGATGTTATCATGTCTCATGGATACTTGCATTTGTTGCCTTTCAGTAGACAATAGGTACCTGCTCAATGGTTATGAGATGAGGGGTGTGGGTGCTGTGCATATCCACCTATAGTGATGCTGAGCCAGGGGGCTGATGTTTGCCCTAACCCTATCTGCAGCAGGTTGGTCTGATTGACCACCATTACAGTTTGGGTTGGTTTGTTGCCTCTGAGATTGCAGACATATGGGAAAATGCCTTGTGATTGCCTTGGTGGATGTCTCCAATTTGTACTCATAGTCAGCATAACAGTAATCCACCTGTGACCTTATATGCTTGTTCAGACAATGGCTGACTTGATGCCAGGTTGGTGCCTGCTACTACTTTGCCCTGTACAGCCAATATAGGGACCAAGTCTGTGGTTTGTGTATTGCTGCTGTCCACCAAAGGAGGTTACTCTACTTTGGTGGAGGCAGGTTTTAAAAGTAAGGTATTGCTAAGTCCATACAGCTATGTAGGTGTTCATATAGCTGTTTGTAGCAGGCATGGACACAAAGTCATAACACAGTTGGACACCTTTCCAATTTCAAACTGATAATCATGCTTATTGTAGTACCCATGGCTGTGTCAGGGCAATGCAACAAGCAGTAGCTGTGGAAATGTCACTCTGTTGGATGCACAGTGACTAAGATTACACATGTATACAACATGTACAGCTTCTTTAACTGACAATTTGCTACCCATGTATGTTGTTCTGAGGTGACCAGATACACCTACTCATACTGACATGTGCACAGTTAATACCTGATATACATTTATGTTCGATGTCAGTATGGCACACTGTATTCACACTCTTGCTGTCCAGTCATCCCTCTCAACCCGTTAAAGCAGGACATCTGTAGGATGCCACACATACATGGGGGACAATGGGACAAAATTAATGACACTGTCATAATAGTACTGTAATGCATTTGAGTCATTCAATAGCACAGTAGCCTTTGCACTGACAGGCAAATCCTAGAGGATGTACAACACTCATATGGCAGGAAGAGAGGAAAAAGGCTAGGAGTGTGGTAGTGAGGGTAAGAACCATGACACTTGAGATGTCTGTGTATGCCTGGCCTTTGTTAACAGATTGTCAAGATTGTGTAGAAGTGTAGTGTGTACATGTTATTTGGGCTGTGTAAGGAGGGGAGTACATGTGAGTGTCATGGCCCCTTTCTATCTGACTGTGCATGCTACTCCAGTTTCTGGTTCCCTATCAGATGTTATATGTTTGTACGAGCAGACTGTGACATGTCCCATAACACCTCCAGATTCTCACTACACTGTTGCTTGGGGTAGTATATGTAGAGGTAATGTGTGAGTGGAAATGGGATATGCGTGTTCACACAGTCATTATAGTGCAGTGTTCAGTTTGCTTATTGGTATGTCACTGTGACTGTGGTGCAACTGTTTGTGGGTATGCACTTTCACACCAGTGTCTGTTTTTCACTAGTGTTATATCCCTGTAGTGACTGTTATATTTGCAAATGCATGTGTACAGCCAAATAGCTGGATTTGGGTAGTGTTATGTCAGTCTGCTTGTGGTTTAGACAGTGCTTGGTAGCTCAGTGCAGTTTCCCTACTGTTGTATGTCCACATATTCATAGAATGTACAGTTGTCTAGCCAATACCTTTGGTCTGGTCCCCATAACTGTTGTGTATTCCTGACGCATCAGTAAACCGATGTGAGGATTGGGGTAAATAACTAATGAGAACCAATTGAGTCCCAGACCTGTTTTATTTCAGTCAATATATGTTAGGACTAATAGTGTCTCAGCTTCTCTACTCACATATTTTGAATACGGCTCTATTGTCATGCCTTTGTCACCCCACTTTGTCAGACTTGGTCCAGATTATTGCACTAAGGGGATTTGAGCATACCTCTCCACTGCCAGGCTTTCCACAGAATGTCCAGATGTTTGGTCCATGCTTTGGTTCTGTTCCACAGTTTATTTGCATCTGTCTGTTAAATCACTGTGATGATCTAGGGATTTATGTCAGTGAATAATGACATAACATGTTCATAGGTTCATAGGTAGGTACAACCAGTGGCGGCTGGTGACTTCAAATCAAAGGGGGGCTGCAGGAGACAGCTGAATGGGTGGGGTCAATGGGAAGGGGTGTGGCCAACTAGAAAGGGGAGGAGCTATGCTCAAAACCACAAAAAATAACTTTAATTAAATACGCTGCCCTGGGTGGCAAACCATCATTATGAGATTCCAATCAAGACAAAAATAAGTGTAGAAGAATAAAAATATTTCAATGCATTGGCTGCATGACAGCTTACTTAATATCTAGATGGAAACAAAAGGTTGTGAGGCATGAAAAAATAAATTACTTTTTAAATACATTACTGGAATGCCAGTCAAAATCAAGTACAAGAAAAGACAGAAGCACTCAACTCAAACCACTTCTCCTTGCACTGCAGTTCTAATTATAATTTATATTCAGCTTTATTAAAGTACCAAGTAACATGCTGAAAGTAGAAATCTCTGTGATGCCCCACTTGTAAAAATGTTTCTTATCCAAAAAGACCTGCTGCCTGACAACTATCTACTTGTTTCATGGGGAAAACATGTAAGTAAAAAAATGAAAAGCAAACAAGAAACAAGCTCAAGATACATTGCTTAAAGGATTACTGTACAGGTTATGGACCACACATGATCATTGGCATTCTGTTTAGTTTACGGGTAAAGTCTGTAGAGATGACTGGAAGTCTCCAACAAGTGTAATGAGCTTTTTAAAATAATGGAATCCTGTCCTTTAATACCCAATGCTTATACATTATCTAGTCAAGTATTCTCTGCATGGCAACAACAGAAAGGCTTTCAATGTTGGCAATTCTTTAACAGTATGCTTATTAAAGCTTACTTGCATCTTACGATCTCAGACAAGCTTACCTTATGGTCATTAAAGCATTGCACAGAGCAACAGGCACTTTGAGTAATAAGCATAAATCAACAGTACAAAAATATGACAGAAACCAGACCTTTTTGCAAAATCAAGGACAGATGAAAAGCCACTGTAGTACTTGTGTCTACCTTGGATGGGGGGGACACATTGCACATTTACACTGCATAACTACTCCTTGCCTTGCTTGGACACATCCAGAGTCACTACATGGTGGAGTGGGGTGCAACAAGTATGTCACAATTTGAAATGTCTCTGGCTGACTGATGACCCTGACACATTTGTCATACCTTTCAACCTCAGAGCAAGAAATCTGGACAAAGCCATACACAGAAGTGGGACAAATGCCCAAAAATAAGGACAATTTTTAAATATTGCTCTAATAAACTTAGAAAGATAATGTAATAGGTCTTGCATTAGTATGACTTTTCTGAAGGGTATAAAATCTGAAACTCAAATGTCTGTCATTATTTTCTAACTTCAGTCTTTAGTGATTTGTCACTAATTTGCCAAAAAAACACAATTTTATGAAAAATGGACCAAATGTGATGCAAAAATATAAATTAGCCACACAATACAGCTGGGAACCTGTCAAAGAAGGGACACTTTAATATTAGGACTGCTAACTTGAGCAGCTGACAAAATAAAATAATCTACATGCATTTCAAGTAATCCATAACTTTGATTATTACAGTTATTTCTTAATTGTAAACCCTCCATGTTTTCTTCCAAAATTGATATTTTGCGGAGGGATTATTAGGGGGAAGAGCAACATTTTGAGCCAAATAGGGGACAGTTGAGAAGTTGGCTATGCCTAATTCTATAAAGCAATTTATTTGCATGTACCTCTCAACCTGTTAATGCAGTAAATCTGAACAAGGCCAAATATATTGGGGGAACATATAAACAGTACTAAAAATTGCTCTTGTATAAATTGAGACAGTTGATAGAATAACAGTTCTTATTTTAGCATGCATTTTTCTGAATGTTATGAAGTCTGAAACTCAGTGTATCATTATTTAGTGACTTAATTTCTAAATGATTTGCCAGAAAACTACAAATTTTATGAAGCACAAACCAAAAATAAGAAGCAAAAATCTATTCATTCTTTGAAAATCTGGACAGTTGGGAGGTATAGTTCAGCTGGGCCTGTCTGAGTTTGCTGCCCTTCCCCCCTGACAAAATCATGGTTGAATGGAGCCTCTGCAGCCATTCCAATGAACCATTACTTGGCTATTTCACTCCATTTACCATAAACACTAATGTGCATACTGCTTTACTTCTATGACGAGTTGGACTTCATTTGAAAGTTTTATTTTGTATTTTACAGCAGAAACACTAAGTCATCTACTAAACAAAGCAATGCAGTCTCACAATGAAAACTTAGCATTAAAACTTCTCTGCCCTTGAAACTCAAATTCATTGAAACAGTATTGAAACCCACATTCAAAGAAAATACATTTTGCCAGTGGCAGATAAAGATTAATTTTGGTCTGTTTTCAATCATAGGCCCCTTGCATATGAAACATACATGTGCTCTTTGATACACCTTCCTCATTGTACTAAATTATATTCCTTGTACAATATATTACAGTTGTTAGAGGGCATTTTAAATTTGTTTTGAACATTTTTCCAGTAAGCAATGAAACAAAATGCATGCACCCATAATGACAAAACTGCCCAGTTCAGAACATTTATCATAAAAGTCTACTCAGACTTCCACAGTCCACCATTATCAGTAAATATGCACAATTCTACAGTCCACCACTATCAGTAAATATGCACAATTCTACAGTCCACCATTATCAGTAAATATGCACTATTCTACAGTCCATTATCAGTAAATATGCACTATCTCTGAAGAAATAAAAGTCATCTAAATAATTCCACATTAAAGAAATCTGTAACTAATGAAGAGGTTGCTGCTAGCAAACACCTTTATATTTCATGGTTTCATCGAAAAATAAAGTGTCTGTTGCCCCTCAGGAATAAACTGCCTATATTACATTAAAACAATGATAAGCTAGTAATATTGCAAGAGGAAATGGATGGCAAACTGATAACGGACTCATAGTTAGTATCTTCATCAAGGAGAACATTCTCGGTATGGCAGCATCCACCCCTTGTGGGAGTAGAACCCACAGCCTTCTGCATCAAAGGCAAGTATACAACCTGTTGTGCTATTAACAAGGCAAACCAGCTTCACTTAAGCAACACTAAACTTCTGTTCCCCTGCAGCTCTCAGCTCCTTGTAAAATCTACTCAATACTCAACTTCGCAGCACAAGAAAACTGGAAAAAGTCAAAATGTATTGGGGGGGGGTCAAAAGCCCAAAAACCAGGGACACAAACATTGCTTGTATAATCTTGGAAAGTTGCTAGAACCATACATTTTACTGCCAATCTCCCTGTGCAAAACAGTCAGAGCAACATACCACTACGCCAAATCAGCTGCTTTGTAAAAGAGGAAGACTGAAACTTAAATGGCTACCATTTAGTGAATTCAGTTCTCACCATAGCTGTCAACCTCTTAGTACAAAACACCTGGACAAACCCAGTAATGAGGGAATACAGCCCTCAAACATTCAGTGAATTCAGTTCTTGCCATAGCTGTCAACCTTAGCACAAAAAACCTGGACAAAGCCACTAACAGGGTATTACAGTCCCAAAAATAAGGACAAATTTCAAATAGCCATCTTAAAAACTTAAAAAATTGCTATAATAAAAGGTTGCGTTACTATATATTTATTGCTAGAATAAAACGTTGTTTTACTATGTATTTTCTGAAGAATATGAAGTCTGAAATTCAAGTGCCTGTCAATTTTACTTCTGATGGAACAAAAACAATTTTCAGCAGAGGCCCAGGGAGAAATACTGTAGACACATGTCTTTGTAAAATGGCAAGACACCAGAGCAAATCCACACAAACACAGGGATAAGATGCAGACTCCACACAGAAGGCACCCCAGCCAAGAATCAAACCAGAAAACCTATAGCTGTGAGGCAACAATACTGCCACTGCACCATCAAATATGTAAGGAACTAAACATTCAGAAACCTGAAGTCTGAAATTCAAATGCCTGTCAATTTTATTTAACATTTGTTAATCAGGACAGTCTGACTTGGAACAAAAAAAACAATTCTCAGCAGAGGCCCAGGAAGAAATAATGCAGACATGTCTTTGTAACATGGGAGGACACAAAAGCAAACCCACACAAACACAGGGAGAAGATACAGACCCCCCCCACAAAGAAGGCACCCCAGCCAAGAAGCAAACCTGAGAACCTGCAGCTGTAAGGCAACAGTGCTACCACTGCGCCATCAAATATCAAGCATTGCAACTTTTATAAACCACATATATTATGAGGAACAGATCAGATCAAATATGAGGCAAAAATCTGCAATTTTTTTACAAATGGTGGTGGGTAGGGAATTCAGATCTTTAACACCTGCATACAAGGTACAGGGTTCAAGCCTGAGGTATTCCCTACCATACCACCATGAGCCTAACCACCAGTATATTGCACCAGGGGCATTTTCACACACACACACACACACACACACACACACACACACTTACCTGGTCCTGTAGTAGATCCAGGTCACAAAATCCCCGACGAGTGCAGCTGTAAAACCCGCGCAAATCCTGACCTTGCCGTCACGAGATCTTCCCCTGCAGCAAGCTCCAATCCAGACCCGAGATCCTTCTCCTGACAGCCGACCTTGCAGTCCGACCCCGACGCGTTTCCCCAGGCAGTCTATGCAGTTTAAAACTGCATAGACTTGTGGGAGCTCTCCTGTTCATGTGTCTCAATCAGGACTGCTGCTGAGACAATCTGCGCATTCTCCAGACTGTCTCAGCAGCAGTCTGGACTAGTGCGCATGCGCAAAGTCCGTGATCCTTCTCCTGACTGCCGACCTTGCAGTCCGACCCTGACGCGTTTCCCCAGCGAGTTCCCAGGCAGTCTGCATAGACTTGTGGGAGCGCCCCTGTTCACGTGTCTCAATCAGGACTACTGCTGAGACAATCTGCGCATGCTCCAGACTGTCTCAGCAGCAGTCTGGACTAGTGCGAAGTCCGTGAAATTTTATTTTTTTTCTTATTTTTTTCTTTTTATTTTGTTAGTTTGAAGTTGAGGGGGCTGCAGTCCGGCAGTCCAATAGCACGGGCCACCCCTGGGTACTAGGCTATCTACCCGAGGACATTTATAAGCCTAGCCAGAGTGTGTCAGCTTTCACTGCCCCATTGATTAATTAACTGATCTTCTGTCAGGCACAGCCAATGAAGTGATCCCAAGGGTGTATTTTCTGTTACCCATCCACTCATCAAGGTTTCTCTTGAAGAGTGTTAGTGAGGAGCACTGCCTAATGTAATTTGAAATTTTGTTCCAAAGTATGGGGTGTCTCTGTGGCAGGAATCTATCCGCCCAGCATGTTTTATTAATTGTTGTGGCAAGGTTTAGCTCACTAGAGTGCGTGGCTTGCAGTGACTTGTATTTCTTTAGGTGGAGCATGTCCATCAATTCTGAGTTGGACATGGCTTTGTAAGTCAGGCAAAGATCACCTCTGAGTAAGTGATATGCCACTGAGTACAGCAGTAGTTTTTTCAGCTGGACTGCATAGGACATATGTTTGAGGGCAGTAACCCTCTTGGTGAGGTACATTTGTGGTCTCTCCAGCTGTTGGAAGTATCTTGTGAGGTATATGCCAAATGGGGCATTGTACTCTATGATGGGTCTGATGAGTGACGAGTAGAGGGGCACTATAACCTCTTTATTTCTAAATGTGAACCCTTTAGTAATTAAATGGGCCACATAGAAGGATTTCCTAACAACTGTGGCAATATGATTGTCAGAGGAGAGATTACTATTAACCTGGGTCCCCAGATCTCTTATTACCACTTCTGTATTAAGGGGCCTGCCACCTATGTGGTAATTCATGGGTGTTTTGTTTTTCCCAAATGGGATGACTATGCATTTTTTGTCATATAGCTTGAGGCCATGACTTTGACACAGGTGTCCGTTTCACTAAGGCCCTTTTGGAGGATGTCCATGTCAGCTGGAGAGTCAATTATGGATCCCAGTTTGCAGTCATCAGTGAACTTGGTTAGCCATAGTCCTCCTGTGTTTGCCTGTACTTCTGAGAAGTATATTCCGAACAGTAAGGGTCCCAGGACCGAGCCTTGCAGGACACCACTTATGACTGGTTTAGAGTCGGACCTGTAGCTTGCTATTCTTACCGTGTGAGTTCTGTCTGTAAGCCAGTTGGCAACCCATCCCATGACTTAAGGGTTGTTGTTCAGGCTGGTGAGTTTTTTTTTGTAACACCCGAGTGGGGAATGGTGTCAAAAGCCTTGGCAAGGTCAAGGTAGGCTGTGTGAACAACCTTTCCCTTGTCTATGGCCTTGGTGACTGTCTCAAAGAAATCAACCAGGTTTAGTAGGCATGATCTGCCCTTAACAAAGCTGAACTAGGTTGGGTCAAGTGTTTGGAGGTTCCCAATGTCTTTGTTAATGAGTTCCATGATGATAGCCTTGCAGACCAGGTTAGTCAGGCTTATGGGGTGATAGTTACCAGGGTCAGTTGTAGCCCCTCCTTTATGGAGTGGAATAACCATTGCTGTGTGCCATTCTATGGGCATGTAGCCTGTGGAGAGGCTGAGGTTGAACAATATGTTTAGGTGGGGGGTTAGTTTGTTCTGTAGTTTGTGCAAGATGCAGCCTGGGACACCCTCTGGCCCCACTGATACTGTGTTTTTGGCTTTTGAAAGGGCTATTTTCACCTGTGTGTCTGTGATTTCTGGGACACTGCACTTTTCTGGTATTGTTGTGGGCCCTTTTGGGGGTAAGAGGGAGGTGAACTTTGCACTGAATCTGTCTGCCTGGATGTTGACAGTATCAGTAGGTTCAGTATATTTTGTGCTATTTTGCTCTAGTTCAGTGCATATCTACGAGTTGCCACTTAGATTCTTAACATAGCTAAAGAAGGCTTTGTGATTATCTTTTAAATCCTTGGCTATTCTTCTTTCGAAGTTAGCCTTGGATGATTTTATGAGAGACCTTAGTTTCTTACTGATACTGATCAGGGATGAATTTCCTTCTTGGGATTTGCTTTTTTTCTGAACTAGTTTCCTGCTTCTATTGTATAGCCTGTTTATGGCAGGGGTCCACCAGACTGGTTTCCTTCTGTTAGAGGAGTGAGTGTTGGTTTTGCTAGGGATGGCATGATCCATGCATCCTTGTAGGTGCTCATAGAGTGCATTTGTAAAGGTTTCTTTATCTTGTCTCCATTATCCTTTAGTGTAGGGGCTTGGAGGCTGTGAAACTTACCGCCTCTGTCTTAAGTAAGGTAAAGTTTGCTTTTGAAAAGTTTTTACTGTAGTTTCCTTAGTTGGGGGTGGTGGTGGGGTGTAGACATCCAGACTGATTAGTTTATGGTCTGATGCAAGCAGTGACGGGTTGACTTCCAGTGTGAAACACCTGTCGCGAATGTTTGTGATGACCAGGTCCAATATGTTTTCACCTCTGGCAGGGGGGTTTACCAGCTGATCCAGGGCATTTGAGTTGATGAATTCCAGGAAGCGCTGGGTCTGGGAGTTTGTACTCAAGTAGTTTTCCTAGTTAATGGTAGGGTAATTGAAATCGCCCAATATCAGGGTGTTTGGTAGGACCTTCATTTTTTCCAGTGTTTCCAGAAAGGTGGAGTGGTGGTCCTGGGTCATGGAGGGTGATCTGTAGCAGGCCACAATTTGCATTGCAGATTTGCCCGATGTTAGTTGCACATGGATGATCTCAGAGGTATCATGCTGCACTATTAACCTGGAGGTGTAGGTATCCTTGATGAATATGGATACAGCCCCTCCTTTTGTGTTTCAGTCCGTGTTCTGTGGCCAAAACGTGTGGTACGAGTTGTAGCCCGGTAGTGCTGGGGTGCTCTCTGGAGCCTTGAACCAGGTTTCAGTTATTGCACAGATGTCGATGTTCTCCATACTGAGGAGTGCTTTGAGTGCATACATTTCTAGATTTAAACTCCTTGCGTTGAGTAGCATAACCCTCAGTTTTTTGTTAATTGTGCTGTTTACAGAGGTGGGTTTGACTTTTGAGCCTTGCCTAAAAGAGGCAATATGAGGGCAGCAAAAGCCTTGGCCAGTATTCGAAAGTTTAGGGGTGATAGGTGCAAGCCATCTCTTATGAAGCAATGCGGCTTGTCGAGCATGTCATCCCAGGCTGACAGACAATGGATCCCCTTTAAATGACACCAGAAGCTTAGCCAATTGTTGAAACTTATAATTTTTTCCTTTATACTGAGGTATCATTCTTGGTGACGGCAGGATGCTACTCGGGGTCAGGGTCATACTAGCCTGAGCTACATGATCAGAGAGCTCTTCCATGTCTCTTTTTCATGTAGTTCAGGGAGGTATGTCTCAGGTCATTCACACCAACACGAACAATGAACAATGACAGAGTCATATTTGTAATTGTTCTGAAGTGACCTGAGTGCTTGTGTTATGTGGTGGATTCTGGCTCCCGACAGGCAGATAACAGTAACCTTCTGCTTGTCCAGCCTAGTGAGTGGGACATCAGTACGCCTGACTATAGAGTCATCTATTACTAGTGTGTTAGGTATGTTATTTCACATTAAGGGCTGTGATTGTGCAGCACATTGATTTTGTGTTTTATGTGTTGTCTGGTTTGTGATGGGAGGTGCAGGTTGTTTGGATGTTTGCTTTGGCGGTCTCTGATGCTTTTGCAGGTTTTTATTTAGAGCCTCCAAGTATGATTTTGTGTATTTATGTGTATTTTTTGCCAGTGCTGGTTTAGTAGGTCTATGTGTGGCTGGAGGTGTGGTGCAAGTGTTAACCTTCTCCTCTTGATTGTCTGTTCCAGTCTTGGGTGGAGACAGCTTAGCCTCCAATTTGGCTGTATAATTGCATCTCTCACATATGTTAGTGTTTTGTGATAGAAGGAGAGGGTTTTCTGTGTACATGAGGCAGTTGTAACATTGCCTCAGGATACCCTGATTCACCAGCTGGACTGGAGAGTACACCTAAAATTGCCCTTTGGTCATGCCTGAATAGTAGGGTAAGCTGCTTAGTCACTTGATTGGTGAGGGGTGAATAAAGACCCTTGCACTGCTGGGCAATCAAGTGTCAGGGTATATTAATGCTTGCTATTAGGTCTGAGCAAGTGCTGGGCTGTAGGATGCTTTGTGAGTGCTTAGGTTGACAGACTAGTTTCAAGGGAAAAACTGAAGAGGAGACTTAGTGGAGCCGGAAAAAATTTAACCATAGCTAACTGGCACAGCCCGGCGCACAAAACCATGCAAATGCGGTTTTTATAGCAGGGAAATGAAAGAGATAGAAATTAGCCCAAAATGGCCAATAAACTACTAACTTCTGGGCTGGAACCACTCCTCCAGGGACAGACAGGCTGCTCAAAGCTCCCCTCTCTTACAGGTGAACAGAGAAACTTCCTTCTATCCAAGTAAGGTATGGGCAACTCAGAAACTAATATCACAGCCCTGAATTCAGCACTAGCCTGAAAACTGGTCTATACTAGCTTAGAAAGGCGAGAAACAAGGAATT